>NC_056747.1:1306874209-1306934209 GCF_019279795.1 Protopterus annectens
CTGTGCATGCAGAACATTTACTGAGGGATGTACACACAGTGTAGACCTCACAGTCATGGAGTAGGGGAGTTTGCACATGCAGAACATTTACTGAGAGACGTACACACAGTGTACACCTTACAGTCATGGAATAGGGGAGTCTCTGTATGCAGAACATTTATTGATAGATGTACAACCAGTGTACACCTCACAGTCATGGAGTAGGGGAGTCTGTGCATGCAGAATGTTTACTGAGAGACGTACACACAGTGTAGACCTCACAGTCATGGAGTAGGGGAGTCTATGCATGCAGAAAGTTTATTGATAGATGTACACACAGTGTACACCTCACAGTCATGGAGTAGGGGAGTCTGTGAATGCAGAACATTTATTGACAGATGTACACACAGTGTACACCTCACAGTCATGGAGTAGGGGAGTCTGTGCATGCAGAATGCGTACTGAGAGACGTACACACAGTGTAGACCTCACAGTCATGGAGTAGGGGAGTCTGTGCATGCAGAACGCTTACTGAGAGACGTACACACAGTGTAGACCTCACAGTCATGGAGTAGGGGAGTCTATGCATGCAGAACGTTTATTGATAGATGTACACACAGTGTACACCTCACAGTCATGGAGTAGGGGAGTCTGTGCATGCAGAACGTTTACTGAGAGATGTACACACAGTGTAGACCTCACAGTCATGGAGTAGGGGAGTCTGTGCATGCAGAACATTTACTGAGAGACGTACGTACAGTGTACACCTCACAGTCATGGAGTAGGGGAGTCTGTGCATGCAGAACGTTTACTGAGAGACGTGCACACAGTGTACACCTCACAGTCGTGGGGTAGGGGAGTCTGTGCATGCAGAACATTTACTGAGAGATGTACACACAGTGTACAACTCATAGTCATGGAGTAGGGGAGTCTGTGCATGCAGAACGTTTAATGAGAGATGTACACACAGTGTACACCTCACAGTCATGGAGTAGGGGAGTCTGTGCATGCAAAATGTTTACTGACAGACGTACACACAGTGTACACCTCACAGTCATGGAGTAGGGGAGTCTGTGCATGCAGAACATTTACTGAGAGACGTACGTACAGTGTACACCTCACAGTCATGGAGTAGGGGAGTCTGTGCATGCAGAACGTTTACTGAGAGACGTGCACACAGTGTACACCTCACAGTCATGGGGTAGGGGAGTCTGTGCATGCAGAACATTTACTGAGAGATGTACACACAGTGTACAACTCACAGTCATGGAGTAGGGGAGTCTGTGCATGCAGAACGTTTAATGAGAGATGTACACACAGTGTACACCTCACAGTCATGGAGTAGGGGAGTCTGTGCATGCAGAATGTTTACTGAGAGACGTACACACAGTGTACACCTCACAGTCATGGAGTAGGGGAGTCTGTGCATGCAGAACGTTTACTGAGAGACGTACACACAGTGTACACCTCACAGTATTTTCCCTCTCAAGCTACTTTGCTTCTCCTTCATGCTTTTTAATACATAAAACTGTATATAGACACCAAATATACAACTGGATTTTTAAAATTTAAACAACTTTTTTATTTTATTATATACAATTCCCCATCTAACCGGTTTGGGTCTTGCTCCCCAAATAAAAAAAACTCTAGCAATTCTTTTTTCATTTTTTCAAGGAAACTTTTATGCACTTCCCAACTATTACAAAATTCCCAATATATATATATATATATATATATATATATATATATATGGGTCTCCGACTAATGGCCAAAACGACGATTGCCCGACGGGATATTCACCGACGCGAGATGACCGACAGGTAAGTTTACCGACAGTTTACCGACAGGGTTATTTGCCGACAGCGGAAAGACCGACAAGGGAATGTGCGATCGCGACCCGGTAAGTGTGCGACGGTGACGGAGTTAGGAGCGGTCAGGTAAGTGCTCGAGATTGTGGGATGTCGGGTTAGGCTGTGGGAAAGGTGAGTGTGTGTTTGTGTCGGAGGTATGGTTCGGGTAAGGTAAGTGTGTGTTAGTGACGGAATGTAGTTTAGGGACGGGTAAGTGAGTTAGGGTTAGGGTGCAGGTAGGTGATGTGTGTGTTAGTGTCGGAGCTTGGGCTAGGGGTGGGTTAAGTGAGTTAGGGTTAGGGTGCAGGTAGGTGATGTGCGTTAGTGTCGGAGCTTGGGCTAGGGGTGGGTTAAGTGAGTTAGGGTTAGGGTGCAGGTAGGTGATGTGTGCGTTAGTGTCGGAGCTTGGGCTAGGGGTGGGTTAAGTGAGTTAGGGTTAGGGTGCAGGTAGGTGATGTGTGCTAGTGTCGGAGCTTGGGCTGGGGTGGGTTATGTGAGTTAGGGTTAGGGTGCAGGTAGGTGATGTGTGTTAGTGTCGGACCTTAGGGTTAGGGTTTGGGTCAGGGCTAGTGTGTATGCTATATAGTGTAGTGTGTTGTTTACTTTCCGTGTCGGTGTACTGATGTTCGGTGTTTTGCGTTGTCGGGTTTGTGTGATGTCGGTAATTTGGTGTCGGTGAGTTTTGTGTCGGGAATCGTGTCGGTGTTTAGAAGTAGACCCATATATATATATATATATATATATATATATATATATATATATATATATATATATGTATGTATGTATATATATATATATATATATATATATATATATATATATATGTATATATATTTAACATTTTGCAAACAGAATTTCTTTCCATTGATCTAATATTTTTCTTTCACCAAACATGATTCCTAATATGTTTATCTTATTTCTAGTAACAGATATTCCAGTTATATTCTTTATTTAACCACGCATTTTACTTTTTGACCTGTTTAACCTTAATTCAGCTTTACTTAATCCCCTTTTCCATCATTGTTACAGCTTCCCTCATCCATACTATATTTCTTGTTACAATAACTAAATTACCTGTATATGAAAGACACACAGATATTATTGCAGTTTTTTTTCATTTCCCATCCTGCTTTTCTCATTTCACCACTGTCTGCTTGGATACCTGCATTCTTTGCTAGCACAAATAAATAATACTTATCACACATACATGTTTCACCCCTTTTCTCAAATGTTATTTTCTGTTATAACCAACCATTTACCTTAACTCTCACCTGTCGTCTCATAACACTTCGTTACTACTTTTATTATTTTTCCCAAACCCATAATCCCCTAAAACATCCCTCATTGCCTTGTGACTTACTGAGTCGAATGCTTTTGCTACATCCCATGCAGCCAACTTCATGTCTTTCTTTTCTGTAAAAGTAGCATTTATTGCATCTTTTAATTTTTTTAACATTTCCTTTGCTTGTTTTCCCTTTATTCCATTGACTTCTTCCACATCACTTCCTCTAAAACAACCTTATTTTTCATTACCTGATTAAGATGTTATAATCAGTATATTGTTGTTGTCTTGCTTCCGTATACATTTAATCAGCCCAGCACATCGTTCCATCTCCCTTCCCTTTCTGTAACCGTTCATTCAGTACTTTCACAAAGATTTATTTTGCTATTATTCTCCTTCCCTCATAATATCTATAACATACCTCATCGAAGTCTGCTGCTGGGTCTTCCTTCCCCTCTTTTATAATGTCTTCCAGTTCAGTTCTTTTTCTAATTTACGTTTTGCTCTAAGTGAAATTCTGTTTACTTGCCACCTTCCCCTTTCAACTTCTTCCATCTTATTCATTGTTTCCGTAAATATGTTTCTTCATCATTTCTTTTTATTTACACTTTACTACCACATCCTATCCATCTTACATTTCCTTCTGTTTACCTTCTTTCATAAAAACAGTGAAACCTTTTCTTTTTTTTTTTTTTTTTTTTATTTTATCATTTGTTGACCTGGAAAGTCCGACTAGGTTCCACAGAGCCTGTTTTCAGCGGAGGCCCAAGGAGAAATGCTCCACATGCATGTCTTTGGAATGTGGGAGGAAACCAGAATACCCAGAGGAAACCCACGCGAACACAGGGAGAACATGCAAACTCCACACAGAAGGTACCCCAGCCGAGAATTGAACCAGAGAACCTCTTGCTGTGAGGTGACAATGTTAACCACTGCACCACTGCGCCGCCCAATATACCAACCTGGTACCTTTTCTTCTTTTCCTTTATAAATATTTCTGTCTATACAATATTATTTTAACTTTGTCTTTATTTTTCTCAAATGATTTATTTTCTATTTTTCTTACTGTATTACTTCCTGCTTCCATTCCTTTATCAAATTCTTTCACTGTCTGGGGGATTCATTAACAGGCCTACATTAAGCTGTACGTCCTGTTCCCACAACACAGTAGTTCGAGATTCTGAGACAAATACGCCATGATGAGGAAAGATGTCATTATCAGCTCATTTGCCTGTCTCTGAATTGTAACTAGCTGCTGTGAAAATCAGATCAGCACTTCTCATGGTAGTTAACTGGGGCAGCCATATTGTGTAGTCAAAGGCAACCCTCCCCCATCAGTCACTCTCCCACTCACACAAGTACACATTCAACCACACATACACAGTCACTCACACACACACACACACACACACACACACACACACACACACACACACACACACACACACACACACACACACACACACACACACACTACTGTCTCCGTAGTTGTCCCCAAGTTGTCTGCACATCCCTGATGTCTCATTTGGTTCCATTTCCACTCTGCATGTCCCACCCTGGTACCTAGTGCCCCACTACCACACCTACCCCTGTGCTGGTTTAAGTGCTTTTAGGACACATGAGTAGTATCCCTAGTGTTTCATGATCCCTGCACTCTGTGATCCCAGGAAAGGTTTCAGTGCCATTAGGACACGAGGAGTATCCCTACTGCCTAATCATCCCCGTGCTCTCTTATCCCAGTATTAGTTTACATGTCATTAGGACACATGAGGAGTATCCCTACTGTCTAATCATCCCCGTGCTCTCTTATCCCAGTATTAGTTTGCATGTCATTAGGACACATGAGGAGTATCCCTACTGGCTAATCATCCCTGCATTCTCTGATCCCAGTATTAGTTTGCGTGTCATTAGGACACGAGGAGTATCCCTAATGTCTAATCATCCCCATGCTCTCTAATCCCAGTATTAGTTTACGTGTCATTAGGACACGAGGAGTATCCCTACTGTCTAATCATCCCTACGCTTTCTGTTCCCAGTATTAGTTTACATGTCATTAGGACACGAGGAGTATCCCTACTGTCTAATCATCCCCATGCTCTCTGATCCCAGTATTAGTTTACGTGTCATTAGGACACGAGGAGTACCCCTAGTTTCTAATGATCCCTACGCTTTCTGTTCCCAGAGTTAGTTTACGTGTCATTAGGACACGAGGAGTATCCCTACTGTCTAATCATCCCCGTGCTCCCTTATCCCAGTATTAGTTTACGTGTCATTAGGACACGAGGAGTACCCCTAGTTTCTAATGATCCCTGCGCTTTCTGATCCCAGAATTAGTTTACGTGTCATTCGGACATGAGGAGTATCCCTACTGTCTAATCATCCCCGTGCTCCCTTATCCCAGTATTAGTTTACGTGTCATTAGGACACGAGGAGTACCCCTAGTTTCTAATGATCCCTATGCTCTCTGACCCCACTACAGGTTTAGGAGCCATTAGGACACATGAGTAGTAATCCAGGGTATCTAGTGTTTGTTTGTTAATAAATGTGTATGCAGTGAGCAGTCCGTGGTTCTAGTGACTTTTTGTTGTTTTGCTGTTTTTTTAAGTGCAGTTCACTGGATTTCTTGAGTTACTGGCTGTTATTTGGTTTCTCTGGTGTCCCTCCCACCACCAATCCTTCTACTAGTTTAAATATTGTTATGGCATATCTCATCTTAGTAATCCCTGGTGGCTAGTGTTCCCCCCACCCCCAATCTTTTTACTAGTTTAAATACCGTTACAGCACATGTCATCTGCAGTAATCCCTCATGGCTAGTGTCCTTCTCACCCCTGATGCTTCTGCTAGTTTAAATACTGTTATGGCACATGCCATCTGTAGTGATCCCTGGTGGCTAGTGGTCCATCATCCCTGTAGTTCAGTTATCCCTGGTGGCTAGTAGTTCCCCTGTCCGATGTTGTAGATTATGCTTGTTAACCTAGAGGGTGTGTCAAGGTATGATAGCCACACCAACCCACACTCAGACACACACGAGTCTATGTTTACTGATTGGACTACATGATCATCAAACAGTCATTCAGCATACACACAGCATCAAATGTGTGTGTGTGTGTGTGTGTGTGTGTGTGTGTGTGTGTGTGTGTGTGTGTGTGTGTGTGTGTGTGTGTGTGTGTTTGAGGTCTATGTTTGCTGATCGAACAGCATGTTCATCCAACAGCCATCAAAAGTTCATTTCATCGAAAGGCCATATAATCATAAATCATATCATCGAATGATCATAGTTGGCCTACATCAACAAAACTGCATGTAGTATGTACTAATCGGTACGGTAGGGATAAAGAAATCTGCCCTTTCCCCACTGTAGTGCAATCTCAGAGTTAGTATATATTATTGGGGAGGTGTGGGAGCGCAGTCCCCCACATTAGGAGGATTCAGTAAACACCAGATCCTCTCAGCCCCCCACACTCCCCGTTAATTATATATACCAACTCCAAGATCACACTACAGTGGGGAAAGAGCAGATTTCTTTATCCCTACCGTACCAATTAGTACATACTACATGCCGTTTCGATTATGATTATGACCAGACGGCCTTTTGTTGAAACAAACTTTCGCTGGCCATTGGATGAACGTACTGTTTGATCAGTAAACAGACTCCACACACACACACACACACACACACACACACACACACACACACACACACACACACACACACACACACACACACACACACACACACACACACACACACCTTTTGATCCTACCTTACCATTAAAATCCCTAGTACTTAGCTCTTCCACACTGGCTGGACATGCTCTTTTGACCACGTTCTCTACAGTGACATGGTTGGAGTGGCTGTGCTAATCTACATGACCAAATGCGTCTATGAATTGCTCGTCGCATAGATACCTTACTGGTGGCAGTGCTGGGGGAGACAGCACACAGCTAATTTAGCATATGTCTCTCACCTGGGCTGCCTGACTTGCTTGTAACATAGCCTTATAGACATCCCAGTGCAATATTGCACATCTTCATGCTAGAGCACAGTGTTAGGCCCGTCTCCGATTTCAAACAGGGTGCAAACCTCATGATAACCCTTACAAATTCTGTTATGTGTTTTCATACTCCACTTTATTTTTTTCCCTTCTCTCTACTTCCAAAAAATATTTGTATATTTCTTTTAAATTACTACTCACCATTTTGTCCATCTTTCATATTATCAAGTTTTCTTTCCATAGTCTATCTTTTGCCTTCATTTGTGTCATTTTACTTACTTCACCTGTTAACCGTTTCATTCCTTTTTCTTCTTTTATTATTTCTATATTTCATCATATATCATAGCCCAAATTGCTCTATGATCTGAGAAATCCACTCCCTCTACCCCACCTACTACTTCCGTCATATCACCTAACATAATATAGCTCTATTTTAAAATGTCCTCTTTTGTGTATCCACTCTCTACTTTTTGCTGTTCTTGTTTCTACATCTCATCACTTCTTTTATCACCTTTACTTGTATTGTTTCCATTTTTCTTACCTTACAGTTACATTCTCCAGTCGTTATTATTAATATCTTTACAAGCACACATTGTTTTTTAATACTTCGAAGTATTTTTTCCAACATGGTTGTATATACACATATATATTACTATTACCTTCACACAATTTCCATTCTTTCTCAAGTCACATATTATCGCCCTTCCTGGTGCTGTATTTGTCACATCCAGTATTTTTCTTCATTTTCTGTTATTAACAGCCATAACCCAAAACATATTCGATACTCTACTGGCCATAAATCATTTTACCTGCACACAGTTTCCATTTTTCCCTTTTTTTCTTGTTTGTTATATATTGTATCTATCAAACATAATAATAATATATCTATATTTCCTTTTTGCACCGTTCAAAAACCATGAAATGCATTACCTCATTTCTTATACTGTTCACATTTAGTCCCAAAATACCCAAAACATCCTTTTCGTTTTTTACATATTTTTTTCTGCTATTTCTAATTTTCTCTTTCTCCTTCTCTCCCTCCCTCCTTATTTTTCCAACACCAGACAGTAATGCCAAAAATGGCCAGACGTATTACATTTCATACAAAAAGGTTTACAGTTCCTAGCAGTATGGCTTTGCTCCCTACTTTGCCCACATCTTTTTGTACATTCCTTAACCAAATGTCTTACATCCCCATAATAAAAACATTCAATTTGCCCCATTAACTAACAGTTGCTATTTTCCCATTCACTATTTTATTATTTGTAATATGCTATAATATTCCATTACGAATGTCCAGTTTAACACACTTGCCATCTCCCCATCCATACATTTATGTTTATTATATATTTTCTTTATGTCACGCATTTTACCACTTATTCTTAGGAAAAGTTTAAGTTCAAATTCATCTATTTCTGAAATTTTGAATTGCACAGTCAATTTTATCTTTAACTGCAAACCAAAATACTGAAAACTAAAGTCTTTCCAAGGTAATATGATAGCAAGCTTCACAAGTCTTCCAATCACAAATGTATCAAAGCTCTTATGACTTTTTCTAATGGCAAAATAATATTATCTATAATGTCATATTTGTCAATGACATCAGTAATTTTACTTCTTTTTTTCTGAAACTGCCTCTGCTACTGACAAACGCTTCAGAAAGACTTTATTCAACAATCACCTTCATCACATTGGTTTTCCTTATAATATTTCTCACTTGTCACCTACTACTGTTTTAATGCTACTGGTATAGATTCATAGATTCATAGATTGTTATTAGGCTAATGACCAGGGGACCTTTCTAAGCCACGTTTTCCCAAAAGAACAATGATGGCCTTTATCAAACAGGACATTGATGGCCAGGCATTTATAAGCTACCTCTGTCCATAAGGGACATGGGTGCCAGGCTTGGTGTAAATGTCCTATTCCCCATCCGCTGGTATAGGTTGTGCTTAAACTTTACTATAGTTGTCTTCTGTTTTATTGTTGCTTCTTTGAGCTGTGATGCCATCTTTGTTGGAAAAACAAGTAGAACGTTTTTGCATTGTATACATCCGCACATGCATACAGTAAGATGTGGTGATATTAATACTACTTTAAGCAAGCAATAATACAAGAATTACAAAAAGTTTATATTTTTGCAATTGACGTGCCAGAGGTGGATGCTAGTGCTGACAATTTAAATGCTATTTAGGAAAACAAGGAAATGAGTGATAAATCAGGTTAAATGCAGGTTAATTACCTAACATAAATTATACAATGACCCCCCATTAATATTCCAAAACGTGCATGCTGATTGGTCAGCGTGCATGTTGAAAATCGAAGACTTATACTAAGAAAAAAGGTCCGTTCACCCAGACTTTTTCCATTAGTATGTCTTTTTTTTTTTTTTTTTTATAACAACGGAGAATGCAAGATCTCCGTTGCATTTTAGAAAACTGTCTCGCTATGTTAAAGGAGTTTAACTTAGCGAGACAGCTTTAAAAAAGTGACGGAAATCTTCCTTTCTCTGTTGCTTCTGCCCACAGCTCTGATGTACTGTGTAAGCAGACACATGCGCAGCACATCAGAACTGCCGCAGAATACCAGGCAGCTGCGGAAGGGCAGCACGGAGGCATTATACAATGCCATTATTTAAGAAAAGTAAGTATTTCTTTTCTTAAATAATGTCATTGTATAATAGCAATAACCCACTTCTGGGTGTGGGTAATGCTGGATTTACCCACGGTTGTCTTTGGCTACTCGGGCTTCATCCTCGTGACCAAACCACACCAACTGTGAGTAAATCCAGCATTACCCACACCCAGGCATGGGTTATTGCTTAATTAAACTATTCGTATTGAGGCATTGTTGAAGCTTAGAAGAGATTTAAACAAATGAATATTAATCAAATTGATTGGGTTTAACAAATATGGACCAGGTCAGTATATTAATGATTTTATGAAACAAGAGTTTTATTCTGAAGAAATTCTTTAAAGTATGAAGATGAAAGATCTAAATAAATTGTTAATGGAAGAATTTCGATCTAAATAAATTGTTAATGGAAGAATTTCCTGGGTGATTAATGAATTTTATATGTTATTAAAAATAAATTCCATAAAAAGAAACCACATTTTTGCTTTTAGGACTGTGGGGAAATAAAGAATAAAGACAAAATTCAGTCACCGCAAGTTTATACACTTTCACAGTAAAATAAGCAGCACTTACAGTTTTAACCCAGTTTATCTCATTTGTTTATTTATTTATGTATTTAACATTTGTTAACTGTGAAAAGTCTGATTTGGAATGAACCAGTTTTCAGCAGAGGCCTGGGGAGAAACGCTCGAGACACACATCTTTGTAAAGAAAATAGTTTAAGGCGTTCCTCTTCTGCATAACAAGTCCACATAGCTTAACATTCAGGGTAGCTAGCTGCTTCTAATGGCTTCCAGGAAGCTGAGGTTCCTCTTGGCTTTCATATGCACCAGGCACATTTATAGCTTACTTCCATCTCAGAATAATCTTCCAAATTACCCCTCTCCAAATACTCAATGTGAACTCAGGCCTCCATCCAAGAGCAACTCCCAGGATTTTCCATGCGAGAAATCTAATTCCATCTGCTACTATATACAGCCTAGTGTATGCTCTTTGCCCTTTATCAGATATCACTAACCAGCCCACTGGCAAATATAGTACCTCACTAAACTGGGCATAAATCCCTATGTCACAAGATAGGTGGCCAACTGGCTCACTGACAGAACCCACACAGTAAAAGTAGCCTCCAAGTCTGACTTCAGACCAGTGACAAGTGGAGTACCACAGTGTTGGGTCCTGGGTCCTCTCCTGTTTGGCATCTACTTCTCTGAAGTGCAGGCCAACACAGAAGGTCTTTGGCTAACAAAGTTCACAGATGACTGCAAACTGGGAGCCATAAATAGAATCACCTAATGATGTAGACATTCTACAAAAAGGCCTCACAGAGACAGATGCTTGGTGTCAAAGTCATGGCCTCAAGCTCAATGCCAAGAAGTGCATTGTCATCCTCATTGGGAAAAACTCGGTACCCATGAACTACCACATAGGCTGTAGCTCACTAAACACCAAAAGTGTGATGAGACCTTGGGACACAGGTGGACAGTAGTCTCTCCTTTGATAACCACATTGCCACAGTAGTCAGTAAATCCTTCTACATGGTACATCTCATCACAAAAGGGTTCTCCTCTAGAAAAAAGGAGGTCATTGTTCCTCTCTACTCATCCCTCATCAGACCCATTATAGAGTATAATGCCCCATTTGGCATGTATCTCACAAGACACCTACAACAATTGGAAAGGCCACAGAAATAACTCACTAAGAGGATTATTGGCCTCAAACAGATGTCATACACAGACTGTCTCAAAAAACTCCAGCTCTACTCCATCACATATCGCCTACTCAGAGGCGATCTCTGCTTAACATACAAAGCCATGTCAAACCCAGAGTTGTTGGACATGCTACACTTAAAGAAAATCCCAATCTCTCTGAACCACATGCTCCAGGGACCTAAACCTTGTCACCACAATAAACAGAACATGCTAGAGGGATAGATTCCTGTCCCAGAGACTTCCCATGCTCTGGAATAAATTACCCATTCATGTCAAGCAGAGCTCCACATTGGCCCTCTTTAAGAAAAATCTTGATGATTGGATGGGAAATAGAAAATTCACCGTGGGGATCACTTCTGCAGCACTGTTTGACAGGGGCACAGGAAAATAACTTTCTTGGGTGGCGAAAGCCAGGGAACCTTTTTGGCTAGGCTTATATAGGCCCCAGGGCAGATAGCCTAGTACTTACTGTAAAGAATGAAAAAAAAAATGTAAGTGCCTTAGGGAAGTTTGAGTATGTGACAAAATGCATGAATCTGAAATGTACTGTACATAGAGACTTGACAGCCTGCACAGAGTGAAAAAGTACTGAGAGTAGGGTCTGTCTGAAAGTAGTAAACATGCCTATATATGGAAATGCATCCAATTTTCCTTTTCTGCCTAGAGATGTAATGACATCATGTAACTTTAGAACTACAGGGAATGCCCCTATTGGTTAATCATACTGCCAGTGTTCCTATTTGTTCAGTATTACTTTTCTAATGAGTCAGCATTCCATTGTCTATATAAGCTACAGTTTTTGTTTGTTGTGGGAGTCGCCCTGATATTTTTCAGAGGTTACTACACATGTGTAATAAAGCTACTGAACAAGAGGAAGTCTATTGTCTTTATTCCACAAATTGGTGCCGTGACTTGGATCTGATCTGGCAGTGCTGCGGTCATTCAGGGCTGGTGGATTTGCTGCTTTTGGGCCCACAACAAGATTTTGTCTTTTCTTGCAGTATCTCCACCATTCTCCTGTCTGAACGAGAAAAAAAAAAAAAATGCAGGGCACGTAGAACATACTTTCATATGTTTATTCCTCTCTTTCAGTTCAAAGGTAAGTCGCATGATTTTGTTTGTGTAGTGCCTGATGTGTGATTGAGGGATTAATTGAAAAGTTCTGGCGACATAAATATGCATTTGTGAGTGTGGGTTATTACGGCATTGATCGTCATTTTCTTTCTGTATCAAACAAAATAAACAAAAGTGATCATTACTAATCATGGGAGCATTTCGGCAGTTACAGGATCTAAAGTTACCAACTACTTCAGCCTTAGTTCAGTATGTAGACTATATACTGATTGCTTCTGCAATAAAACAAGCATGTTTGGACAACTCGTTGCTGATACTTCAGTTTTTGGCTCAACGAAGTTTTAAAGTTAACAAGGCTAAGCTACAATTCTGCCAACCCGAGGTTCAGTATTTGGGTCACATCATTGCAGCTGGTTCTCGCCGTGTTCTTCCCTCACAAATTGAAACTATTCAACGGACACCAAGGCCCACAACCCAATGCCAGATAAGAGGATTTTTGGGACTACCAGGGTATTGTAGACAACTGGTCCCTAATTTCTCGGAACTCTCCAGACCACTCTTACCTTTATTAAAAAAGGATACAAGCAACCCTTCACCCTGGTCAGACAATCATGAAGCAGCTTTTCAAGCCATTAAAACAGCCCTAATAAATCCACCTGCTCTGGGCCTACCTGACTACACTAAACCATTTTTTTCTTTTCTGTTCAGAACGGGATACGTTTGCACTGGGCCTCCTGGCTCAACCCCGAGCAGGAGGTTACAGACCAATGGCTTATTACAGTACTCAATTCGATCCAGTTGCAACAGGATACCCCCCCCTGCCTGAAGGCAGTGGCAGCAGCAGCATTATTGGTAGATATGTCAGGCCCTTTAACCTTAGGTCATCAGACCATACTAGCAGTACCTCAAGCAGTACCAGCTCTCCTTCTCAAGACTAAAACCCAATACCTTTCGCAAATGAGACTTACTAGGTATGAAATAAACTTGGTCAGTAATCCTGCAATACATGTTATTTGCTGCCCACCACTAACCCCAACCTCTTTGATTCCAACTGATGCTGAGGGAAAGCTCCATGACTGTGTATGTGTGTGTGTGTGTGTGTGTGTGTGTGTGTGTGTGTGTGTGTGTGTGTGTGTGTGTGTGTGTGTGTGTGTGTGTTGTTAATTCCGTGCTTCCTCCTAGGATGGATCTTGTTGATACCCCTTTTGCTAACCCTGATTACGTATTTTTCATGGATGGATCCTGTTTACGTGATGATAGGTTCATAGGTTCATAGATTAGTACTAGGCTAACTGCCCTTATGAGCCATTTTAAGCCTAGCCAATTATCCCTTGTGAGACTCAAACCCTGCACTTTGTGTCTGCAAGGCAAACACCTTAACCATTAGGCCACCCTCCCAATCTTGGCCAACTAACAGAAGCTTGGGCAGTATGCTCCCCACATAAAGTAATTTCTACCAGTAGGCTACCAACAGATACATCAGCTCAAATGGCAGAACTTGTGGCATTAATGCATGCATGCAAACTGGCAAAAGGAAAAGCTGTTACAATTTATACTGACTCTCGTTATGCCTATGGCATTGTGCACGATTATAAAACATTATAGAGGGAGTGTGGATACCTGACGTCCTCTGTAACTGTGATAAAACACACCTATTATGTTAATAACTTACTAAAGGCCTTGCACTTGCCTTCAAAAATTGCTGTTGTAAAATGTGCAGCTCAACACTGCCTTAGCTGACTGGGCTGCCAAACAGGCTACGCTACATGGTGCTGTTCAGGAAAATCATATGCAGCCTATTTATCAACAATCAATGCAGACATCTTTATTTACACATGATGTATTAAAAGCTTTACAATGTAAAGCTGCAGAAGCTGAAAGAGAGACTTTCCAAAAGTTTCACTGCTTTAAAAATGCACAATTTATTTGGCAGCATCCGAATGGCAGGTTTGTCTGCCCCAAATCTATGCATCTTTCTATTATAAAAGCTTATCATTTACCCTCCTACATTGGTATTCAGGCTTTACTAAAACTGATTCTTCGGGACTGGTTTGCACTCTCCCTCTCAGCTTCTGTATGCCATTTTGTCAATACTTGCTCTGTATGTTTACAGCATAACATTGCAAAAGGGACTAGAGCCCAACCTAAACCTGTGCCAAAACATCAGGGGCCTTTTTGCTCTTTGCAATGGAATTTTATTGAACTTCCACCCTGTACTCATTTTAAATATGTACTAACTATTGCTGATGTTTTCTCTGGTTGGTTAAAAGCATATCCCTGTACCAAAAATGATGCAATCTCAGTTGCTAAAAAACTGTGTTATAAATTTATCCCCAGGTTTGGAGTTCCCTATACTATATACTCCGACAGGGGTACACACTTTACTGCTCAATTAAATCAAGCACTGTGTTCTATGTTAGCTATCACACTTAAGTTTCATTGTCCATACAGGCCTCAAGCCTCTGGCATTATTAAACGAATAAATCAAACGCTAAAGACAAGGTTAACGAAACTTACCTCAGAAACAAAAATGACATGGGTACAAGCCCTTCCTTTAGCATTACTTTCCATCCACTCCCAGGTTCACCCAACAAAAGCTGTCTCCCCTCATAAAATTATTATGGGACGCCCCATGCGTCTTCTTATGACACCACCACCACCCTTTTCTGCAATTGATTATTTTGATGCTAATGTTTTGCTTTACTGTAAATCTCTTATTTCTGTCTTACAGCAGCATCACAAACAAGTTGCAGCAGCCCAGCAATCTCCAGATCCTTTCCTGAAACCTTCATTGCTACCTGGAGACTGGGTCTATGTAAAGTCATTTTCTCAAAAAACTGCTCTCCAACCGCATTGAAAGGGACCATTTCTGGAAATCCTTACCACTTCTTCAGCAGTTCGACTTCAAGGCTCTCCTGTGTGAATCCATGTGTCACATGTTAAAAAAGTTGAACCATCAGATTCCCAGCAGCATCTTCCATTTCTTGCTCCTGCTCCTAAACCCATTGCAGCTCGCACCAAAAGTAAAACTGCCACATCTCCAGATGATGCCTGATGATAACAATTTCCTTTATTCCATGGCTTCAGTGCCACCTCCTGCTACACCAGTGCAATGTGCCTTTCCTCAACGATACTGGATGGCCATTCTTATCTCCATTCTTCTTGTACTCCTTTTTCTACTCTGGCCATTCCTCTTTACAGGAACTACCATTCATGTTCACAAAAAGGCAGTCTGGCATCCACCTTTCAACACCTACCAAGCTATTAAATTTGGTTATGCATCTTCCCTCAATGTCTCCGATTGCTGGATCTGTACTACCTTGCCAACTGTTCATGGGGTATTGATGCTAAGCACAGTTCCTTTAGGGGATAATGAAACTTGGACGAATCTGATCTATGATACTTCAAATGTCATGTCAAAAGACAGAATAGCATTACATCTGTTTAACCATCAAAATGGGACTGTGTGCTTTCAAAAATTTGTTAAAGTCAAGGTAGGATGGAGTTTTTGCAATGTGACAGTTCCATACAGGTGTAATAATGACTCCTCTTACTCTAACACAACCTACGATTCATTTTGTGAACTGGTGAATAAAACATACAAAGAAGTAAGAAATAATTCTGTTCTGTTTCAACAGCTGGGAATAATCGATAAAAAGGTGTTTCATTCTGAACAAGGTTATATAGACAGCAATGTTACCACTAAGGTGGAAAATTGCTACTTTATGTGTGGTAAAAGAGCCTACAAATGGCTACTGGAAAACTGGTCTGGTAACTGTTTCTTAGGTTATTTAGTCCCAGCCATTCGACATACAACTGCATTACTACAAGGAAAAATTAGAAATACTTGAGAAATAAAAACACCCTCCAATCCGGTGGGAAATGTAGATGCATTGTGAATTTATCATCATAATCTTGCTCATGCAAGTACTAAAGGACTGGCCCACATGGACCTTGGAGATGATGTCATATCTAGGGCAGGCATAATACCTGGTTACGGGGCTGTAAAATCAATCTGGGAATTAAAAAAGCTTTCTAAACTCCTTGAAGTCTTAAGCAATGCCACCTTTTCCGCTTTAGAACTAGTGATTGATGAACTGACTGCTATGAAGGCTGTGGTCCTCCAAAACTATATGGCACTCGATTTTGTGCTTGTTACGAAAGGGGGTACTTGTGCTTTAATCCAAAAGGAGTGCTGTACTTTTATTCCTGACAATCAGCAAGAAATTGAGAGTCATCTTGAACTTATACAAAAGGTTTCTAAACTCTCTGAAACTGAAAAAGCTGACAGCTCCACTTGGGCTTGGCTAACAAATCTCTTCTCTGGATGGGGAGGAGGCCTACTTAAACTGATTTTAACAATTGCAGTATTAATCATTTTTATCTTTCTATTATTGTTTATAATAAAAACTTGTGTATTGAAGCTTATGTCTTCCATAACAAATGCCAAAGTGCCTAACTTTCACATGCCTATAATAACTGATGATGTCCAAGAAAAGAGTAGTATTAATGATGAAATTGAAAAGCTTAATAGTATGGTTATGTTAACATTTGAAAAGGTGTATGAAGAACTAAATGGTGATGCTTATGGAGCATCAAATGGGGGATTGTAAAGAATGAAAAAAAATGTAAGTGCCTTAGGGAAGTTTGAGTATGTGACAAAATGCATGAATCTGAAATGTACTGTACATAGAGACGTGACAGTCTGCATATAGTGAAAAATTACCGAGAGTAGGGTCTATCTGAAAGTAGTAAACATGCCTATATATGGAAATACATCCGATTTTCCTTTTCTGCCTAGAGATGTAATGACATCATGTAACTTTAGAACTACAGGGAATGCCCCTATTGGTTAATCATACTGCCAGTGTTCCTATTTGTTCAGTATTACTTTTCTAATGAGTCAACATTTCATTGTCTCTATAAGCTACCATTTTTGTTTGTTCTGGGAGTCACCCTGATATTGTTCAGAGGCTCCTACACATGTGTAATAAAGCTACTGAATGAGAGGAAGTCTATTGTCGTTATTCTACACTACCTATGAACCTATATGCTGTCGCCTGTACCCCACTGTTCAGAAATGAGTCGTTTCACCCCATGACCCCCATGAATATAATTTTCTGTCTGTTATTTTGTTTATTATGTATTTTGAAATGCCAGTTGCTTTGTAATTTATTTAATTTCTTTGTTTTCTTACTTTACTTGCTTTGTGGTCTCTTTAATGCCAAAATGATGTAACAGGAAGATGGATCTAATTTATTTATTATTTCAGATATAAATACATGTGGGTGGTTACTACTCATATACTATTTTGTCACTGAAGAAGGCAAGAATGCTGAAACTGGTATGATTATGTTGGTGAATATGTTGGTGGAGCCACTATAATTGATTAAATTACATGTGTGCTTGATGCTCTGTGGTGCTGGCTGATTTTTTTGAACTAATGTTTGGTTTTTTGGCCGGTTTCACCAGCCGTACTTGCGAGCAAGTTTCAGGAAACAAAATGTGAGAACCCACCAGCAAGGCTTACTAAGCGGTGTTACAAAAAGGAATGAAAGACAGTCAACATCTTTGCTGCAAGAATGCATACGGTACTTACAGATTTTATTTATTTTTAGTATTTCTCTACCTTCTCACTGGGCTACATGTTCTAGTGGCATGAGACAGTGTGATGACCAAACCTAGGTCTGTCATGAATATGAAACATTTCACTGGTAGGTAAGCTGTGAGTAACCTAAATCACAGAGAAGACAAGCTTTGAACTGACAGGTGATGACCAAGAAAAAAATGGACAGAAAATTGCCAAGTGAACATAAAGTTTGTGGTTGGAGATGTGATTCAATCTGCTTTAAAAGAGAAAATGACAAAAAGTTTTATGTTTGGAAATGTTAAAGAGAAGAAGATGGACAAACAAATAGGAAGTCTGGAAAAATACAGCATTAGTTCTTCCATCTGGTACTGTAGATGTTTTCCCAGAATCTCAGCTCTCCACTGTTGCAGGGTAGCAGTGACTGTATTAAGGTGTAACAGTGTTTGTATTAAGGAGTAACAGTGACTGTACTAAGAAGTAACAGTGGTTGTATTAAGGAGTAGCAGTGACTACTAAGGAGTAACAGTGGCTGTATTAAGGAATAAAAGTGTCTGTATTAAGGGGTAGGAGTGACTACTAAAGAATACCTGTTGCTGCCTTACAGAGTAACAGGGCTGTATTAAGGAGTAACAGTTGCCATACTAAGCAGTGATAGCAGCTGTATTAAGGAGTAACAGAGGGTATACTAAGAGTAGCAGTGGCTGACCTAAGGAGTAGCAGTGACTATACTAAGGAGTGACAGTGGCTGTATTAAGGAGTAACTGACTGTACTAAGGAGTAACAGTGGCTGTATTAAGGAGTAACAGTGGCTACATTAAGGAGTAACAGAGGGTATACTTAGAGTAGCGGTGGCTGACTTAAGGAGTAACAGTGACTATACTAAGTGACAGTGGTTGTATTAAGGAGTAACTGACTGTACTAAGGAGTAACAGTGGCTGTATTAAGGAGTAGCAGTGACTGTATTAAGGAGTAACAGTGGCTGCATTAAGGAGTAACAGAGGGTATACTAAGAGTATCAGTGGCTGACCTAAGGAGTAACAGTGACTATACTAAGGCATGACAGTGGCTGTATTAAGGAGTAACTGACTGTACTAAGGAGTAATAGTGGCTGTATTAAGGAGTAACAGTGACTACCAAGGAGTAACAGCGGCTGTATTAAGGAGTAAAAGTATCTGTATTAAGGGGTAGCAGTGACTACTAATGAATGACTGTTGCTGCCTTAAGGAGTAACAGGGCTGTATTAAGGAGTAACAGTTGGTGTACTAAGCAGTTATAGCAGCTGTATTAAGGAGTAACAGTGACTACATTAAGGAGTAATACTGGCTGTACTAAGGAGTAACAGTGGCTGTACTAAGGAGTAGCAGTGGCCGTTCTAAGGATTAGCAGTGACTGTATCAAATGCATTTAAATGGTGGATTTTGAGGTCATCTGATTTTTTTTTGAGGGGGTACCTGGGTTATAGTTGCTGATACTGGCTGGAGTAGCTAGTGGATTTAAGTTGGGTACATTGCCCCGGTGGTGCAGCGGTTAGCGTTGTTGCCTTGCAGCAAGAGGTTCTCCCATTTGATTCTCAGCTGGAGCAACTTCTGTGTGGAGTCTGCATGTCCTCCCCGCAGTCGAATGACGTTAAAGATGTGCAGGTAGGTGCAAGCGTGAATGGACGTGCCTTTGTTAAAGGTTGAACATTGGGCTGGCAACTCGGCACCGTAAAATCCACTGCCAATCATGAGAGGACCAGAGTTCCGCTGTGGCGACCCATAACTGAGAAAAAGCCAAAAGACTTTTTGACATTCTTTCCAGAACAGTCAAGAGGAATTAGAGGGAAAGGGGCTGTACTGGAGTACTTGGGAAACGTTTGAGGGAGTGAATTCTGTAATTAGCAGTGCTGGGGGCTTCATCAGAGTTGGGGTCGATATTAGAGGGCAACATTACTTTCAGCTGGGAGAGAATTTATTAGGTTTAGTTTCTTTAGCCAATTTGATACTGTTGGAATAAGTTTGATCAGTAATTGGAGCATACCCATATATTGTTTTCTTGTAAATGTGGTTGCAAATTGAATTATTTCAAGGAGAAATTTGTGGAGATAAGTTTTTTTCTGATAACTTGTGTGACACCCCCTGCACTGGCTCAGTAATAAAAGAGCCTCAATCTTCACCTGGGAGGATGACAAGTACACATACAGTAAAGTGCAATTTCCCTTAAGAGCACACAGAGATCACAGTCAGTATGGGGATGGCTTCTCCCTCTTTCTCCAGATCCCCAGTAAGACTCCCCACTGGCACAGCTATAGAGTTGAGATCTCAGCTGAGTGGCCAAGCTAAGACCTCCAGCACCCTGCCTGTCCAACCAGTGCTTCATGTCTCTGCCCAAGTAACTGACAGACACATACTTTAAGATTTTATTTATATATAAACACACACCTGGGAAAGGCTGGCACAGGTTTACTATCTATGCACCCTTCTGGCCAGACTATAAGGTAGCTCCAGCTGCCACCAGCCACTGCTTATCAGCCACTTAAGGCCCTTAACAAAAGGTGTCCAATCCTACTGTGTAATGTTACTATTAATCCAAATGGTAGTCTGACCAGGAGCAAGGCTATTTAAGAGCGGCCGACAAAGTGTCACCAAATACATATGCAAGTACTCTCAAAGCTTAAATCTGTCTCACAAATATCAGCTACAAAGATAGGTTTAAATATATTTAATAATAAATAATAAAAGAACAAGACAATACTAAATATGTATTCAGTTTAATCAGAGTTCAAAATCACAGGAAATATTTAAAACAACATTGCAGGACAGTCTCAAATAAATAAATAAATAAATAAAACATCTAAGCTATACTTTACTATATTCCTAACTATATCTAAAATAATTACTATGTTATAAAAAAAACTTACTTACAGCAAGGCAAATGCAGATGTAGTGATGATGAGTGGATGTTTCCGGGTCAAAGACAAAATACAAAATGCACAGTCTCTCTCTGAGAGAGTTCTTCAATTAAGACCAAATATTACTGCTGGGTTAGCTTGGATTACATCACTTTTTGTCTCCCAAGCTAACCACCCCCCCCCCCCCATGGTAGCATTTGACATCTCCTTGTGAAAAATACATAGTATTCAGATGTTGGCAGTTGCCAGAAGATATAAAACAATAAAACACTTACAAAACAATGCAGAAGATACCCTAATTCTAGACATCCTGTCTCCTTGCTGCATTGAAGCTAATTTTTATAGCACAATCGTGAAACAATTTAATTTCAATGTATTTTCCTGAAGTTTTGCAAGTTAAGTCTCTATGTTCCAGTTTCTATCATCATGCTGATATTCACAAATGACATATAACTATTTGTGATGCCCCTGCACTGGCCAAGCAATCAAGGAGCCTCAATCCTCACCACTAACACCAGTGAGGGATGTTCATATAGGGAAAGGATAATAAATACACACACACAGTAAAGTACAATTTCCCTTAAGAGCACACAGAGATCACAATCAGTCTGTGGGGCTGGTGTCTTCCTTTCTCTCCAGATCCCCAATAAGACTCCCTACTGGCACAGCTATATAGTCCAGATCTCAGCCTAGTGGGCAAGCTAAAACCTTCAGCACCCTCTCTGTCCAACCAGTGCTTCATGTCCCTGCCCAAGTAGCTGATACACACACTTTGAGATAAGAGTTATATACAACCACACGCAGACAGTCCTGGGGAAGGCTGGCACAGCTTCTCCAGCTGTGCCCCTTTTACCCTGATTATATGGTAGTACCACTTGCCATCACCCACTAATATTTATCAGCTACTCAAAGGCCCTTATTAAAGGATGTCCAATTATTACTGTGCAATATTATTATCCAAATGGTACATGTGACTTAACAGCAAAGCTTATTTGGAGTGACATGGTACAGTATCACTATATATATGCAATATACTCTAGGGATTAAATTATCTCTACACAAAACAGCCACAGTTGAAAGGTTTAAAAATATTTAATAATAAATAATAAAAACACAAGACAATACTTCTTACTACACAGTGCTAGTCAAGAGTTCAGAGATCACACAGAAATGTTTAAAATAATACTGTAGAAAAGTTCTGACATCACAGAAAAACAAACTAGTCTCATCTTTCTAATTCTGAGCTATTTCTAAGACAAAACACAGAACTAAAATAAACTTACATACAGAGCAAGACAGTGCTGGTGATATTGGATGTTCTCAAGACAAATGTTCTAATGCTCTCATTCTTTTTGTCCTTAAATTGATAACACAGTATCACTGATTCATTTCAGGTTACATAATTGTTTTCTGGTTCCCAGGTTAATAGACTCTCAGAGGTTAATAGCCCCTTTGATCTTGCAGCTGGTCAGTAAGCCATAACAATAAAAGAAATTATACATGCAAATTCTAGTCATTAACTCTGGCCTCTAAACAATAGACAGATTTCCTTCATCCAGACATATCAGCTCTGAATTTTTACATCAAAGACAGTCATAAAATGCTTGACTTAGCTTTCTCACAGCAGAGTGCACTGTTGTTACATTTTTGCAGTTCAATATCGAATGCAGTCTTTTCACATTTAAGAGAACAAGCCTGTGGCTTACATTAATATTTACAAATGACAGAATTACCTACAAAATTCTATCTGGCTAGGCTGACAGCCTTCACCTATCTTCACACATCCCCCCCCCCACCCAGAGAACTCAAGCTAGTTTTTCAAGGGACCCTTGAGAAACGTTGCTTGAGAGGGTTATGTCTATCTGAGTATACCTTACCTCATTCCCTGTCTTCAGAGCCCATCTGCATTGGCATTGCTAATCACACTGCATTGCTGCACTGACATATCTTATGCTTGCAAACTTAGGCCCCATCTTAGCCATTTGGCAGTTTGCTGGCTGGCTCTTTTTAACCAAGTTAGGGGTTGTGATCTGTCACTACAATGAATTTTTTTTCCCCATACAGATAAGGCTGAAGTTTCTGCAGTGCCCACACTATGGCTAGACATTCCTTTTCTACAGCTGCATAGCATTCCTCCCTGGGTTGAAGCCTACAACTGAGATAAACCACTGGGTGCTCTTCTACCTCTTAAGAAATCTTGCTAAGTACAGCCACCACCTCATGGTTTGAAGCATCCACCAGCACAACAAATTATTTGCTGTAATCTGGACTGGCTACCACAGGGGGTCCTCCCAAAGCTTCTTTAAGCTTCTGGAATGCCTGCTCACATGCTGTGGTCCAGACTACCTTATCTGGCCTGTTCTTCCTTGTTAGGTCTGTGAGGAGAGCAGCTATGGTACTATAACTGGTGATGAACCTTCTGTAGTACCCTGCTGTTCCTAAGAATGTCCTCACCTGCTTTTTGGTAACAGGTGCAGGCCATGCCTGAATGGCTTCTACTTTGGCAGGTTCTGGCCTGAACTTACCCCTCCCCACTCTATGTCCCAGGTAGAAGACCTCTGCCATACCCACCTGACATTTACTGGGCTTAATGGTCAACCCTGCCCTCTGTAGTCTGCCCAACACCACCCTGACATGTTGAAGGGGCTCTTTCCAGGAATTGCTGTAGATGGGAATATCATCTAGATAAGTAAGGGCAAACCCTCCTGCTCCTGCAGGATATGATCTACCAGCCTCTGGAAAGTTGCTGGGGCATTCTTCATCCCAAAGAGCATATTTGTGAACTTGTACAAGCCAAAAGGAGTCACAAAGGCTGACTTCTCTCTAGCATTGGTAGTCAAGGGCACCTGCCAGTAACCCTTGGTAAGATCAATAGTTGTAAGATAGTTAGTCGCACCTAGCTGCTCTAGGGCCTCATCTGTCCTAGGCATGGGTAAGCATCTGACTCTGTGTGACTATTTAATTTCCTGTAGTCCACACAGAACCTGGTGCTGCCATCCTTCTTTGGCACCAGCACCACTAGGGAGGCCCAGGGACTGTTGGACTCTTGAATCAACCCTAGTTCCAACATCTCCTGTATCTCTTCCCTCTGATTCTGTTTGACTCTCTCAGGCACCCTATAAGGGGCCTGTCTAGTAGGCCTTTTGGGTCCTGTATCCACCTGGTGCTGCAGCAGGTGGGTGCAGCCTGGTTTCCCAGTGAACATGTCCCCAAACTCCTGTAACACTGCTCAGATGTCCCAAACCTGAGTAGGAGATAGCTGCTGGGACATTGCTACCCCTTCCACTGAGGTGTCAGTCTGAGCCACACTGAGGAGAACAGTCACCAGATCTCCCTCAGACTCCTCCTGCAATCCACTGCAAATGCTCAGCACAAGGGCCTCCCTATCATGGTAAGGGTTCATCATGTTAACATGGTACAGTTTATGCCCCTGCCTCCTGCCTAGCAGTTCCACCATGTAGTTAACATCACTTAGCTTTCTTACCACCTTGTAGGGTCCCTCCCAAGCTGCTTGCAGCTTGTTGTGTCTGACAGGAATGAGAAGCATTACCTGCTGCCCCACAGCATACTCTCTAGCTCAAGCATTCCTGTCATACTATACCTTTTTTCTGTTGTTGGGCTTCTGTCAAGTTCTCCTGGGCCAAGCCCATGAGTTCCTTGAACCTTGTCCAGAGGTGTAGGACATATGCCTCAATAGACTCCTTGTGAGGTTCACACTCACTTTCCTACTCATCACGAATTAAATCTAGAGGGCCCTTCACCCTATGCCCAGACAACAACTCAAAGGGTGAAAAACCTGTGGATTCCTGAGGAACCTCCCTGTAAACAAACAACAGATGGGGCAAATATTTGTCCCACTCCCTCTTAAACTGGTCTGCAAATGCTCGTAGCATGGACTTGATTGTAGAACCAGAAAAAGGAGATTCGACTGAAAAGTTACAAAGCAAATCACCGAAAAAGTTCAGTCGGAGGCAGAAACCCCAACCACACAAGGTTTATTAAAATGTAATTAATGCCAACTGTATCTCAATAAAAACGTTTTTGGAGATAAAAACGTTTTTATTGAGATACAGTTGGTGTTAATTACATTTTAATAAACCTTCTGTGGTTGCGGTTTCTGCCTCTGACTAAACTTTTTTCAGTGACTTGATTGTAGAGTTTAACCTCTCAACAAGAACATTAGTCTGGGGATGGTAGGGGGGGTCTTCAGATGCTTTCCCCCACAGTACTTCTACAGACAAGCCAGCAGGTCTGACATGAAATTGGCACATCTGTCAGTCAGTTTTTCTTTTGGGAAACCTACCCTGCTGAAAATTTCTAACAAAGCATTTGCCACCTTTTCTGTCTCAATGGAGGACAAAGCCACTGCCTTAGGGTATTGTGTAGCATAATCCACTACCACTAGGATATAATTTTTCCCTGTGGAACTTGGGGTACTCAAAGGCCCCACAATATCCATAGCTACCCTCTGAAATGGCTCCTCAATCACAGGCAAAGGCATCAAAGAAGCTTTCCCCTTGTCTCCTTCCTTGCCTACCTTTTGGCACTGCTCAGAGGTCCTGCAGTACCCTGTTACATCTCTGGAAATTCCAGGCCAATATAAGTTCTGCATAATACACCTCTTTGTATGTTTTATGCCCATATGACCTGCAAAGGGAATATCATAGGCTATGGCTAGAAGTGCCAGACGGTAGGCTCTAGGCACTACCAACTACTGTAACCTCTCACCTTCTAGTTCTCCCTCAGGGGTCCACTCTCTATACAGCAACCCTTTGTCCCAGTATACAGATTCCCCCTTCCCTTGAGAATCAGGTGCCTCACTAGCTACCTGCCTCAGGCCTTGCAATGGTTTAAAAATATTTTATAATAAATAATAAAAACACAAGACAATACTTCTTACTACACAGTGCTAGTCAAGAGTTCAGAGATCACAAAGAGATGTTTAAAATAATACAGGAGAAAAGTTCTGACATCACAGAAAAACAAACTAGTCTAATATTTTTAATTTCTAGATCTGAAGTAGGAGATTCATTTGTCTGCAACCTGTGGGTTATGGATCCGATATCGGATCCGAACCGGCATGGTTTACCAGCTATGGATCCAAGCTCTCAGCTCCTCCCCTCACCCATAATGCCCTGCTCTACCCTCATGACCCCAGATCTCATTTGCCGCGCTGGTGACCAGATTGTGTTTCTAAAGCTCTTCAGCTAAGTGCAGTTTTATTAGTTTTAAATTGCTAATTTTTGAAGTTTTGTGTGAAAGTTGTGTGGAAGTGTAGGTTTCCCTATTATTTTATTATACTTTTAGTGTCTTAAAAGTTAATTTTACTTATCCAGTGTGTGTTTGGGCCTGTTAAGTGGTTTTGTTACTTTACTTTAACTATAGTTTAAGTAACCTTTTGCTTTTGGGATGTCTGAACAGCCCAAAGCTGTGTGTGGCCATAAGCTTTTCCCGGCTGATGGCCACACTGGGGTTGAACACCTCACTTCTGGATGTTCCATTTGTGCAGGTTCAACCCCAGGAGGTCCAAGCTTGTCTTGGTCTTTACCACCGGACTCGGCTCCGGCCTGGTTATCTCCTCCTCCCTCCTCCTCCTGGGACTCCAACCTCCCTGTAGTGGTTGGAGGGAGAAGCACCATACCTAGACCTCTGTTGCCTCCTTGTCTGCTGGCTCTCCCAGTGTGTTTTCACGGGACCTGAGGAGGACGAGGCTATTGAGGAGGCACTCAAGGCCTACAGATCAACTTATAGCCTGTCAGGCGCTGATCTGGACCGGATGATGAGAAGGTTCATCAGTGGGTTGCCTCCTTGCGGAGCTGGGTTCGACAACCCCTTTGTTCGGCAGTTATGTTTCTCCAACCTCGGGCCGGGTGGGAGCAGCAGTTGGAGCGGATAGGACCGGGGTCGAGAGTGCCCTCCGAAGCTGTACCTTGGAACTGGATCCCACCTGCCCTCGGGATCGGGGAGATCTGACTGTCTCGAGCCTGGATCCGGAAGGCGGCCATAGGCCGCTGCGTCCTCTGCTGTCTCCTTCGGGATCCGGGGGATCGAGGATCCGGAAGGCCAAGGATCTTTGGGATCCACTGATCTGCCCTGGGTGAGGGTTGTCTTGAGGAGCCCGGTTGTCACCCCCGGCGGCCCTGGCACTTTCCCTCTGCACTGGGTCACGCTTCCACCATCCGCCCTTTTCAACACTGTCCCGCCCTCCCCAAGCCTGTCCCCTGGAACAGCTACCTTCTGTGAACAGGGCCTGACAGCTCCTGAGGATGTTCCCAACTGAGTGTGAGGAGTCCTCTGACAGCTCGACCCCCGCCCCCGTGAACATAATGCGGCAATAGGAGGCACATTGTCTTCCCACTGTCAGGCAGACATGGATTTAGAGGAATGGGAAGGCTCCCCATAATCCCATAAGGGATGTCTCATTTGGAGACATCATGAATGTGGTCCGACAGTAGTGGTCTGCCCTCTTCGAGGCCTCGGACAAGTCCGTGTTCTGGAGGCATTTGGAAGTGGCCTTCCTCACCACTGGTGGGCTGGAACACCCTGGACCCCTGGTGGACCTCCCACCGGAGCCAGGGCTCCTAAGGAACCCCGTACCGTGGAGCCAATCCCTGTAAGGTCATGCATATTCTCCGTCCCCATGCTGACGAGCGGGTTTGCCAGGAGAGTCCGTAGATGCTATGTTCCCGAGAGTCCCTCAGTCCAGAGGGAATCCTGAGTCACTTGGATCATGGACTCCCCGGAGCTTGTTCGATGAGTGAGGGCGCTTGTTAGTTCATTTACCTTCTCAGTGGCGGCTGATCTTATTCATATTGAATGGATGGGATGCACACCCCTTATTAAAGACCGGAGGAGATCCCCCCAGAGTCCACAAGTCACTCACTCCACCAGCGCTGCACTCCACCCGCATGGCCACTCTCAGCTGCGCTATGCACCTCTATGCAGCTGCTGTCCAGAGCAGCAGGGGTGAGCGCTAGGCACTAGACGCAGGCGGCTGGTCTAGATCGCCAGCTCCCAGTCTGGCTATTGGCATTTCTCCTTCAAAGGAGCCCTGCCATGGTTGAATGTGGCTTGCCACTTTCTGCCAAACTGGCAAACTTGTTCCCAAGAGGACGGGGAGCCAGAAGGATCGGCTGGGAGATAGTTTTCTCCTCCCCAGGCTCTGCTCAGGGAGAGAAAAAATTCTAGAACCAAAAAGGAGGAAGAAGATGTGGTTAAGCCTATAGTCTCATCGACACCGACAACCAGTTGCCAGCAGGCAGAGGAGGAGAGGGCAGACACCTAGGGGCAGAGGGGTCCAGGGAACCGGTGTCGAGAGAGAGAGAACCTTTCTGGCCTGCCGCAGCAGTCCTGAGGGGGTTGCCCGCTTGCCCACTCTGGAGGTGTCGGGATGGGATGTTTGTTTTACAGCATGGGCAGCACAACATCACAGACATCAGTCTCGTCCAGATATATAGAGGATACCGTAGTGATACCTTCTTCACTTTGCCAAATTTGAAAGTCCCCTCGACCCCCCACGGGTCAGCGGGAGGGGCCTTTGGTGGAAATTGGCCATCTGCTAAAGAAAAGGCCATCAGCGCCCCCCCCCAGAGATCGGATCATCAGTCTACCTCAGAGTTCTTTAGTGCCAAAAAACGGGGGATCTAAGACCAATTTTAGACCTTTCACTCTTGAACCTGGCAGTTCCCAAGGAGAAGTTCGAATGGTCATGCTGCAGTCTATTCTCCCCTTCTGGGAGAAAATCACTGGATGTGCTCCATAGACCTCAAGGATTACCACATACTGATGGACAGGCGCTCCAGGAGGTTTCTCCGCTGCTGGGAGCCAGTCACTACCAGTTCCAGGTCCTTCCCTTTGGTCTCACCACAGCCCCCAGGGTGTTCACCAAAGTACTAGCAGTGGTAGCGGCCCACCTGAGGCTTCAGGGGTACAGGTCTTTCCCTACCTGGACGACTGGCTCCTCACCACCCCAACAAGGCATCTACTACTATTGGCAGACTCCTTTCTCCATCTTGCTCCCGCCTGGGCATCACTATAAACACAAAAATCCAACCTAGCACCCACGCAGTTCATAGATTTTATAGGTGCCAGGTTAGACACAAGGAGATTAAAAGCCTTCCTCACTGAGGACAGAGTTCAAAATCTGCAACTCCAGGTGCGGGCCATTCTCCACTCAAGCTCAGTTCCGGCGGAGTTGGTCCTGAGGGCTCTAGGGTCCATGGCGGCTGCTTCTTCCTCTCGCCAGGTTCAACATGCATCCTCCAATGGACACTCCTAGTCCAGTGGTCGTATCTTGCTCTTCCTATGCATCATCCCATTGCGATCAGCAAGGCTTGCAAGTGGTCCCTCCTGTGGTGGCTTCTCTCTCCAGATCTCCACGGAGGCCGCCCATTTTGTGCTTCTCCCCCTCTCGCCACGGTGACCACGGATGTCTCCCGCCTCGGGTGGGGGCATTTTGCAGGCCGGACCAAGGCACGTGGAACGATTCAGAGACCTTACTGCATATCAACGTTCTAGAGATGAGAGCAGTGCTCTTAGCGTTGCTAGCACTTCAGGCCTTTTTTCCCTTGGGAACAATTGCGATTCAATCGGACAACATGTCGGTTGTCTGGTATATCAACAAGCATGGAGGAACCAGGTCTTACCCTCTTTGTCGAGAAGCCATGAGAGTTTGGGAATGGGCAATCGCCACCAACTGCTTTCTCATAGCAATGCATATTCCGGGTCGGTCCAACATCCTGGCGGACAAACTCAGTCGCATCATTCTCACCCCTTACGAGTGGTCTCTCAATACTCAGGTAGCGGAACGCATATTCGCACGGTGGGGAACTCCTTGTTGCGATCTTTTTGCCTCTCCCTCAAACACCAAGTGCGACAGTTTTCTGATACCTCCTCCCGGAGGTTCCCCAAGAGACGCTCTGGTGCATGCTTGGCCACCCGGTCTTCTTTATGCTTATCCCCTGCCTCTGATGCTCCAAGTTCTTCAGAAAGCCTCTCGGTTGGGGTGCAGAATGATTCTCATTGTCTGCTTTGGCCTCGACAGATCTGGTTCCCTTCCTAAGGTCTCACTCTGTGAATCCTCCTTGGATTCTAGATCCCATTCGGATCTGATATCTCATCCATCCCACTTATCTCCTCGAACCTGGACAACCTGAAGCTGACCGCGCTCCAGTTCCACTCTTGATCAGGACTCCCGGTATTTCGTCCCCTGTTAAGGCCATCCTGGTGGCAGCTCATAAGCCATCCACTAGGAAAGTCTACGCAGCAAGTGGAAACGGTTTTCTGTGGGCGGAGCGGCAAGGCCTAAACCCTTCACAGTTCCTCTCCCTTTGGTGCTTGATTTCTTAACCACTCTTTTTAATGATGGTGCCAGCAGTTCCACGGTCAAAGTACAACTTATGCAATTTCCCATTATCACATTGGTCATGACTCCAATCCACTAATGTCGGCCAAGTTGTGTAAGATTTTCCTTAAAGGTACTTTTCTTCTCAGGCCCCCTGTAAAGCAAGCGGTTCCTCCTTGGGACCTTTCCTTAGTTCTCCAGGCCTTGACCGCCTTGAACCGGCTATGGTAGATCTGAAATTCTTATCTTTCAAGACCGCCTTCTTAGTAGCCATTAGCCAAGAGAGTTTCAGAGCTTCAAGCATTATCAGCTAAACCTCCTTACTTGGTCTTTCATCCGGACCGTGTGTACCTCAGGACCAACCCGTCCTTTCTTCCTAAGGTAGCTTCTGAAGCAAACATTAATCAATCCATTAACCTCCCTGTCTTCTTTCCTAAATATGAAAACAAAGGTGAATACAAGCTTCACTCCTTAGATGTTCACAGACAACTTAGATTTTATCTAAACAGGACGGCTGGTCATAGGCAATCCGACCAGTTGTTCATTTCCTTTGCTAAATTTAATTTGGGCAAACCAATTTCTAAAGTCTCATTATCTCGCTGGATTTCACAATGTATTTTATTGGCTTATCAAGCTTCGGGAAGGCCCGCACCGGAGGGTGTACATGCCCATTCAACCCGGTCAGTCTCTACCTCGGCAGCCTTTAAGGCTAGGATTCCTCTAGATGATATTTGTGCAGCAGCCACGTGGGCTTCATCTCATACTTTTATTTCCCACTACAAGTTGGATCTTGCATCTAGGGGTAGAGCATCCTTTGGCTCCGCGGTGCTCCGGAATATCCTTCCATGATGGCCGCCCAAGATTCAGGTAGCTGGGGACTCTGTCCCACAGGTTGCAGACGAATGAATCTCCTACTTCAGATTTAGAAGTTATGTACTCACCATAATGTTCCATCTGAGTAGGTGTATTCATTTGTCTGCAACCATCCCGCCCTCCTATCCCCCTGGCCTTTCAGTTTCCTGCATATGTTGTGTTACCCCTTTCAGGGTGTTCTTGCTGTTGGCAAACTCGATCTGAGGTCATGAGGGTAGAGCAGGGCATTATGGGTGAGGGGAGGAGCTGAGAGCTTGGATCCATAGCTGGTAAACCATGCCGGTTCGGATCCGATATCGGATCCATAACCCACAGGTTGCAGACAAATGAATACACCTACTCAGATGGAACGTTATGGTGAGTACATAACTTCTAATTATTTCTAAGAGAAAACACAGCACTATAACAAACTTACATACAGAGCAAGACAGTGAGGTTGATGTTGGATGTTCTCAAGACAAATGCTCTAATGCTTTCATTATTTCTGTCCTTAAATTGATAACACAATACCACTGATTCATTTCAGATTACATCATTTCTTTCTGGTTCCCAGGCTAACAGACTCTCAGAGGTTAATAGCCTTTGATCTTGCAGCTGGTCAGGAACCAGAGCAATAAAAGAAATTATACATGTAAATCCTAGCCATTAACTCTGGCCCCAAAACAATAGGCAGAATTCCTTCATCCAGACATATCAGCTCCAAATTTTGACATCAAAGACAGTCATAAAATGCTTCACTTAGTTTTCTTACAGCAGAGTGCACTGTTGTCACATTTTTGCAGTTCAATAGCCAATGCAGTCTTTTCACATTTAATAGAACAAGCCTGTGGCTTACATTAATATTTACAAATGACAGAATTATCTACAAAATTCTATCTGGCTAGGCTGGCAGCCTTCACCTGTCTTCACACTGTTTACAAAATTCCAGATAGCTGGGCTGGTAGCATGACAAGAAACAAACAAAATACTTGAAAACAATGAAAAAGAAAAAAACGAAGGTTACAAATCATGCCAGTCGAGTTAGAACCAAAATCCTTTACTTAAATTTTGTAAGCGCTTTCATGCAAAACGTTGCTTGCACTTCTTCAGACAAAATTACAATAAAACACATGACATTTTATATAAAAATACTTGAGCCAAGCCCCAAGTTAATTGATTGTCCAAGCCCTAATCTAATTAACGAATTTAAAACAATTAATATCAAATTTGAAGCTTCAGGCTCAAGAAGCACGCAAACTTCTATTGCTTTACATTCTTAATGTTGTTCTACCATACCAACTACTAACAACATGTGCCCAAAAGTACAACTAGTTTTTACACACGAACAAATCACAAGGAAACACTTGAATATATCCTGAGAGGTTTCTTAAAAAAAAATATATATATATATATATATATATATATATATATATATATATATATGTGTGTGTATTGTTTTTTTAAAAATATATTAAAAATGGATTATAAAAGGAATTTTACATTTTTTGCATGAAAGCGCTTACAAAATTTAAGTAAAGGATTTTGGTTCTAACTCGACTGGCGTGATTTGTAACCTCCGTTTTTTTCTTTTTCATTGGTAGCATGACAACTCATAGTCGAATGCTGGTTACTAGGAATAATATATTCTTGGGTAGTTGTAGTTAAAAGGTAGTCAGTTACTATTAGCAGTTCTAGGAAGAGTGTTGTTGTTGTTGTGAGGCATGTAGCAAGGAATTTATATATTTGTCTAGTTTTGTACAAGTAATGTTTAGACAGTATTTGTTTATGATACAGAAACGTGGTCGTATATTTTACAGTATTACAGTACTAAGCCAGCTGTCACTTAGGCTGTGTTTGTAATGTTGCTCTGTGAGGAGGTAATAATATGCTTAGGTACTACTGCCATAGAGTTGTGTTTCATAATGTTGCAATCTAAGGAGGGAAGTACTACTCTTGTAAATAATACTAAGGATATAAAAAGGCAGATAGAAGCCAGTAAGATCCAAAACCGATTTATTCATTGAGCGCGTTCGTCTCACAGAATCCGATGAAGTTTCTATTGTGAGACAAAAGCACTCGATCAACAAATCGGTTGTGAATCTTACTGGCTTCTATCTGGCTTTTTATAATACTAAGGATGTGTTTGTGTCCTTTAGAAGTTGTAGTGCTTGGTTCTGATTGGTCAGATCCAAAGAGGTGGAGCTATTGACAGGATAAAGAAAATGACCACTGCTAGGTTGAAAGGGGGATAGTATGACAGGTTAAAGCGCTACTAAGTAATGTGACTGCTGATGTTACACCCCAGTATTGTTCTGTTCTTCAAGTGAATTTAGCTGCAGAACCAATCCTGTTGTTAATAACACCAAACCTAGGTAGTGCCCTGAGTACTGTCTTCAGCTAAAGTTAACAGATTGTTATGAAAGTAGTAGGCTGTCTGAGGAATGTTACTTTTTGGCCTGTTAATTATAACAGTTTAACTGGGGCGAGGGGCCTGAATAAGCTAAAGGCAGCTGGGTAGGACTGCCTAGCTTAACATCCATAAAAAGAAAAGCAGGACAAGCTCTTTAAATCATCGACCTGCCTTACTTTGTTTTACAATATGAAGTCCTGTGCCTTTGCATCAGTTGACTCATTATGTCTAGTCTGCTGGAAACCACTGCAGTATTCAGATGGAGGTATGTGTCTTACACAAAAGTGTAGAACTGTGGGGTTGTGTTATCTGTGGTTGTTAGCTTTTGTTTAACAATATTAAGTGATGTGCCTTTTGCATCATTGTGGGGACCACAATGTGCATTCTGCTTTGGGACTGCTGTGGAGTTCTAAAGATCAGCTGATCTGTGTCCATTTGTATACAATTATATGCACTCATTTAATTCAGCATTCTGATTTTAGTTAAAAAAATATTCACCACTATTGTGCATCTGTGTGTACCATCCCACATAAACATTTGAAAAGCACTTAGCACTGACATTGTACCCAACTGTTTTCTGTATGATTTATTGTGAATGTTCTCTAACTATTTGTTTACCTGCAAATGAAAATCTCTTACTGATTGTAAGTAAAATGTAAATACTGACTGTGGAGCTTTTCTCCTCAGGTCTCCACTGAAAACAAGCTAAACGCTCAGCTGGACTAACCCGGTTAACAAATGTAAAATAAATAATAAATAAATAAAAAACTTCTTTGTCCTGAATCTTTCCTGTTACAACTTTTGAAATTAAAATACAGGAATGACTCACTCCTTATAAAAGTTTACATAAATGCAATCGATATGTTAGCACTCTTAGAAAAATAAAGCCGTCAAAAATTAGGAAAGAAAATAAATATTGTAACTATTTCTGTGAAGGGAATTCAGTCTTTTATCTTCTGCAGTTTAAAACATGTTCTTGCCTAGGAAATGGAGGAAGGCTTCCTTAACAAAAAGCCTTGCAGCTAACTGCCCAGTGAAGATAACATCTCAAATGAGCCCTGTCAGGGTGAGTAATTGGGGTGAAAAGAAACAATCATTTTTCATTTTATTTAAAGGCTCTTGAATACAGAATCCTTTCTTTAGATCTGATTTAGCCAAACTGGTAACAAACGGTGCCATTTCAATGCAAATACTTGCAGTTCCAGTGAGAAGAAAAGTGACAGGAATGATGTACTGCTTTGAGACTTGCATGAGGTTAAAGGAGCAGGTGTACTGCAGAGATTTCTGCCAGACTGCCTTTCCTGGCTCAGAGATGCAACCGGCCCAAGGATGCTTCAATTAGCATCAATGATGTACACTGCCAAAAGGGACATCTTTTGAAGTAAATGATTTCATTTTAATTGATTACTATCTTCTGAGAGTCTGTCAGAATACAGCTGTTAAAATATTGCTGTTGTCTCATACTTTTATAAATGTTTAACCTTTAAGTGCTCATAAATGCTGTTTTTTCCTATGCTAGAAACTAACAATAATTTCTTTCCTCTACAGAATGTACTTTAAAAGCAGGAATGATAAGCCATAAGGTTCAGAAATATTGTAAAGTGAGGTAACTAATAAAACACAAAAAGTCATGTCAGAATTTTCAAAACATTTTAGCCAGAAATTATGTAACACTTAATTTTAAATAGTGCCATGAAGGGTAAAATATCCATACCTTATTTACTACCACAATGATAAACTTTGGTAACAGTGTAAGTGGGTCATTGGTGTTCAGCCATGGAGGTTAACTTTAGAGAGGGTTTGCAGTTTGCTGTCCAGATCTACAAACTCCATAAATGACTGACCAAGAACTCAAAATTAGAACACTTCATGTCAGGATGCTGTCAGGCAGTGAACTACATAGGGACCTGTAACAAGCATGGCTCTTCAGGAGAAAATGCTGTGTTATGCTCCCTAACGTGCAAGGGGGTACTGAAACTCTGGACCAGGTCAGCTGATGCTACAGACCATTGAAGGCAGTCTGCAATCTTTTGGCAATACCTGCAATATCTGACTGGTGTAGCATTCATAGATTGTCTTTCCATGGGAACTCTTCCAAGACAACTCTAGAAGATGAGAAAGAGAGCTATACTTAAATAAAACCTCCTCGAACGAAAAATAAAGTTAACCTGTAGGCAAACACTTTCATGTTGGTAAAACAGAACTGGGCAAAGAGCAATATGTATCATGGAATTGTAATAGGTGGGACAAGCCTACACTACAAAAAGCCATTCCACTGCAGTAAAGATGTAATTCACAGCAGCAATTTGCTCCTCGGTAGTGTCATAATAAGAATAGCCATCAAGGTTTTCCACTCATCAGTAGGAAATAAAAGTGTTGTATGTAGTCAAAATGTCTAATTCGGTACTGTTCTACTATATACGTTTTTACTACCCGCGGTTGCGTGGGCATTCGAAAGACATGCGTAAATGGGTGTGCCTTCGATGAAGGTTGAACATCGAGCTGGCACCTCGGCGTTCATGAAAATCTACTACCAATCATTAGCAGACCGGAGTTTCGCTGTGGCGACCCCTAACCGGGAAAAGCTGAAAGACAACAACAACAGCATGCTCTGGGTTTAATAACATTGATGTCTGCAGTTTCCCTATATCTATATTTTATTTAACTCTTTCACCCCAGTGGAGCTCTGGAGGTTTGCACTGTAACTTCGAATGGGTGGAGCCTAAGCCTTTGACAAAATCAAATTATGTCCTCACATTTCAAACATGTTCATATCTCTGGAACCATAGGGGTTAGGAAAGAAGTATAAATGGCAAACTCTTCAGCACAAACTGTTTTCATAGTGGTAGTATTCTTTAGGCTCTAGGTCTTAAACTGAATTTTATAAGTCAAAGTAAACACAGTCCCCTGGATTTACTATTCTTTGGTGCAGGACTAGCTTAGTCCTGCACGGAGGCGGCTGTATAGGAGAAGAACGGCAGTGTGCCATGCATAATAATGAGGCGCTGCCTGAGCTCCTAGGCTTACATGGAGCATGTAAGAGTGCAGGGGGCGAGGGGGCGTGTCTGAGAGCAGAGCTCTCAGAATATACACACCACCGCAATGAAGAACAGCAGAAAGGGGTCAGAAATGAGCAAGACCGCTCATAGGTGTCCACATATCCCCACCAACAGTCCCCCTTGTGTACAACAGCAACAGTATATGTAAATAAAATGAACAAACTCTTTATTACTTTTTTAAAAATCCCATTAAAGTTAACCGTAGGTGCGCAGGTGTGCCCATCGTTTAGCTACGGTTAATGCAGCTTAAATGGCTGAAAAGGATAACAAGGAAGATATATGCAAATGCAGCAGCATAGCAATAGTGTATTGGGCAGAGCATTTGCCTTACGAGCAGGCATTCCCGGTTCAAGTCCCACTGCAGCAGATTCCATTTTCCATGGCAAAGCACGTTATGAGTAATATTTATGTTGCATAACACACTAAATAACATATTTTTATGAACTGGAATATTGCAGTAAATGCACGTGAGGTGTCAGTGTCATAATGTCAAAGCTACTGCATTTTCCACTGTTTCCTTTTTTGCTCATAATGAATAAAGCACTAGTAAGCAGGTTTAAGCACAAATAAGCAGCCGTAAGCATATTTAAGCACTAGTAAGTGGGCGTAAGCCTGTTTGCGAGGCAGTAAGCAATGCCTACACTGGTTAAGCCTTTCTAAAGCTAACTCTCTGTAAGCAGATGTAATGGCAGATTAGCAGTGCTTACCGTGACGTAAACCTATGCAAACCCGCTTATAAATGCTCAAAAGTGCCTTAATCACTCTGTATCCAATGGCACTTGTTCTGCCCATCAACAAAATAAACAGCCAGGACCCCATAGTCACTGTAGTTATCCACCAAGCCATCTCAGAAATACAGAAGAATGAGGTATCAGCAAACAAGTCCTCACCATAGTATAACCAAACTGAACCCGTGAAAGGAATCAGTATAGAGTCATATGTTCCATAACCCACTACATAACATAAATATGTGAACTGGAGTACAGCTGTAAACCCAGAAGTGAGGTGTAATTGTAATAGAGTGTTGAAGTCCCCAATAAAACTCAAGGACCCCATAAAGTGTACGTACACATTAATCATGGATACCAGGCAGATATATAAGATGTAATGAATAAGAAATCAATGCCAAAAAGGAAATATAATGCAAAGTCTAATGTAAGCAACACTAAGCATTGCACAGGCCAGCATAGGAGGTGTAAGCAATGTGGAAACCAGCTAACTCATTGTGCCTAGTGGTATACCCCTTTAAACAATGCCAACCTTAGGTAAGCAGGTTTGCCCATAGCTTAGCCTTCTCAAAACCGGCCAATCATGGAAAAGTGTGGGAAACAGCCCTACTTAAACCCAAGAGGTGGGAATACATCTCATAACTGGTTGTAGCTTCCCCTTGCAGGCACCATGGCAGTAAGGGGAGAAGGTGTGCGCTTTCAGGCACAGCACTGGTGTATCCAGGAGTCCAAGGTCATGTCAGGACTCCGTGTCAAAGACCATGATCAGAAACTGCTGCAGGGCCAGTACCAGAGCTCCCAATATAAGGTGGAGGCCTGGGACTGTCTCACCTGTGACCTCACCAGTGCCACTGGCATACCCCAAACTGGTGAGCAGGTCAGGCATCACTATGCCAACCTAAAGCGGCATAAGGGGGACCTCTTGGAGGAGTGGCTCCAAGATGCTAGAGCGGCAGGGGATGTTCCAGTTGTGTGTAAGTATCACCCAGTATGTGTGTAATAATTGCCAGCTTAGGTATATCATGGATAGGTATGGCTAAATATTCCTCTTATGTCCCCCACAACTGCAATGCAGTGGGCCGCAAACCAGGAGGCCCACATCAGTCGCCTGGTGAGGTTGCGACACGAGGCAAGTCAGTAATACTCACGCAGTTACTGTCATAGGAAATAAAACTAAAAGTAGTAGTAAATTAATTGCCTGTATAAAACCTGTATTGTTCAAGGCAAGTACTGCATACACTAGAGAATATTGCAGAGTCTCATATTGTTTGTATGTCAATAAAAGTGTAATATCCTGACAAAACAGGTCTAACTGCAGGACTGCATGTGTATATTCTGATATCATATGGCAATGTAGATTTGCAATCATGTAATAGTACTGTTGTATTAAGCACTGTTCCCCACACCATGCACCATAAATTGAATTTGTAGGAATGCCTGTATATGACAGGTGTAATCACCAGAGGCCATTTAGTACAACTGAGAGACACATGGACAGTAAACAGGGAAAATGCAAACAACAAAAACCGAATAGCACATGCAACTGAGATTTGAACTGTTGTTTTTTAGCACACATAGCCACAGTTCGAGTCCTGCCAGTGGTAGTAGTCTGCATACAGAATCATACCCCACAACTGTACAGATATATCCAGAATGTCTATTAAAGTGGCCCATATCTATTGCCTATCAACCTGTCCCCCTGGGAAATTAGTGAGATGATCCCAGACGTATAGGCAGCAAACAGGAAATACAACTGATTGACACACATCTATGAGAACAAAGCTGGCACACTAGTAACTCCCCAATACCTTATGTGACTAAGAAGCCACATATGTCCCATTTAACAGAGTGAGATGTATGTGCATAATAGTAATGTGGAATCTGGTACTGTGTGTGGGAACATTCTGGTAGTGCTAATAAACATTCCTCCCACAGGTCTGTCATATACCAACACTGTGCCCAGAAATACAAGAATGATGCCCAGTGCTGGTACTCTTCACAGTGGTATTGTATGGCATTGTGAATGATGCAGTTGCTCTGAATAATGAGGTATTACACATCACTGTTGCCCACACTGTCCTACAACATATACCTGTCTATGAAATCTGTATAAGAATGTTGTAATACAAGGTCAGAATGCAAAAGCACATGGGATTAATAAGACAGAAAGCAGATAGGAGCTATACAGCAATATCTATACAACAAACACAACTGTGATAGACAGTGTTTAAATTGTGGCAGACACAGTCATGGTCTGAATCTTGGGAGTGGAATTAGGCTGCATACAGAATCATACCCCACAACTGTACAGATGATGCCAGAATGTCCAGTATATGGGCCCATATCTGCTGCCTGTCCCCCTATCACCCTGGTAGGTCTGTGGGATGATCCCAGATGTTTAGCCAGCAAACAGGGAATACAAGTGATTGTGAAACATCATGAGAACACACCTGTCACTGTAGCAACCCCAAAAACTGTTAGGAGAGTAATATTACAAGTATGTCCTATCTACGCTCCCATGTTGTCAAGCTGTGACGAGAGTGTGCACAGTAACAGAGTGAGATGTATGTGCATAATACTAATGTGTAATCTGGAACTTTGTGTGGCAACAGTCAGGTAGTGCTAACAAACATTGTTCCCACAGGTGCGTTGGATACAAACACTGTGCTGTGAAATACAGACCATTATAACCTGTACTGGTACTGTTCACTCTGGTATTGTAGGGAGTTATGAGTGTTGCAGTTTCTCTGAATAATAAAGTATCACTAGTCACTGTCACCCACACTGTGCTATATAATATAACTGTGTAGGAAAGCATGTATATGTGTCTGTCAGGTCACTAAAGGTGGACAAGGGCAATATTCCAGATATGTGCCGGCACACCAGCATGTGGTCAACTCATGGCCAGAGTTTGTGCAGAAAGAGTTAGATAGCTATGTGCACAACATCAGCCTGGAATCCTGGAGTATGTGTAGAAACAGTTAGATAGTGTTAACAAACATTCCCGCCACAGGTATACCAGGTAAGAGGTGTATACTGCAGGTAAAACCAGTTCATGTATAACGATGATGACAGCCATATCACTGTCCAAACTAAGGCTATAGGGTAGTGTAGTAAGACTTGTAAGATACAGATAACAGCACTGACTAGGAAAGTAATGTGGACTACAGGAATATACTAGTTGTTAATTGACATCTTTCTCTCCTCCCACCATATCTCCAACAATAATCAACATACTCACCCCAACTGGTATGAACTGACACTTATGTTCTGATAATGTCCAATTGTTTGATAAATATTTTAATGGTTCCCATGCATGTGCTATATTGAATTATTCCAACATTGGTGGCATGGTGCCATCAATGTACCTGCATGCTGTTCTTATTACCACTGTGGGCCCTATATATGCATATGTTCTGTTTGCTATGCAACTGTTCTGTATCTGGTGTCTGGGTTAATGGGAATATCTATGCATGCTGTTATACCTTACCCTGGAATGTGTTGATTATTACTAACCCACATATGATGATGAAATCTAAACACTATAGCACGCTTGGGAAGGCTAGTCTCAGCGGACCCACCTGTCCCATCTCAGCTGGCCGTGGCACCGGGCACCAGCATATCTGGGGCCCAACCCGGGACCTCCCTGTCCATTGGGCCTGCACCACCTTTGGGTAGAACCACCTCAGAGGATGGGGCCCGCCCCCCTGGGAGTGGGTGCGGACAGGCACCTATCACCCGTCGCCATGTTGGGGTCGTGGTGCATAGAGAGATCAACCAACAGTTTGGTGATCTTCTATGCCAGTTCGAGGGCCATGTGTCATGATTAGAGAGTCAGCCTGGCTCTGTGACACAAACTCAAGCACAGCCACCTTCGGGGCTGTGAAGGTGCAGTGGTGACCCCATGGGTGGGGACCTCAGTCCCACTTTTTCCACTAGGGGGCTTGTGGGCTTCCGATTTCCAAACACCCCTCCCCATCAAGGTGTTTACCACCACATGTCTCATATACCACCCCTGTATGCATCTTGTCTGTCTTGTCTGTTAACATAATCAACCTACCTCCCCAAATATACCTACTACCCCTCCCCAACATCCCACTCTCAGATTCATAGCAAAGAGGCTCCCTTCACTCTGGAATAAAATCCCAGTCCAGGTTAGGCAGAGTCCCTCATTGACGCTCTTCAAGAGGAATCTTGATGAGTGGATGGGAGATCATAGGTTTACCCTGGGTATCACTTCTGTGTCACTGTTAGACAGAGGCACAGTATACTAACCTTGAAAAAGGGCATAGCAAAATTAATTTAAAATGGGTGGTGAAAGCCAAACACACTCTGGCTAGGCTTATAAATGCCCTAGGGCAGATAGCCTAGTATGAACTGTGAACCTGAAAAAAAAGGGCAATATGTTCCCACAAAAAAATTTTGCCCCTTAGATAGCTGTCCATTTTGCACGTGTCCACTGGACACATGTAATCTGGTCTAATTTGCACCACAACTTATTTTTGTTGTCCTCACCCCCTCCCAGGGATTTGAGTGTCCAAATCTACTTCCAAACTCAGTGTATATGCACAGCTGTTGCTGTAAAAGAAATGGGCAACTATGGACCTTCCCTACACCCTTCCTGCACATTCCTAGCTATTTTCCCTACTGTCTTTCCCTCTTTGTGCCCCTTTTTTCACCACTTTCCTATCAACCCCTTTTTCTTTTCTTTTAAAGAAATTAGCATGGGGTTAAGCAGGGGTAAGCACTTTTAAACAGCAATAAGCGGGTTTAAGCCTGTTTGCATGGGGGTAAGCTATGCCTGCACAGGTTAAGCAATGCAAATGCTAACTGAGTATAAGAAACTGTAACCGGAAGTTAGCAGTGCTTACCTTCTCGCAAACCCACTTACAACTGCTTTAAAGTGCCTTAATCACTCTGTATCCAGGGGCCCGTGTTCTGCCCATCAACAAAATAAACAGCCCCTGCAAGCCTCAAACCCAGGAACCTGCACTGAAAAGCCAAAGTGATTTACCACTATGCCATGTCACATATACAGCACCCTGATGTTTTCAGTACAGAGAATGTAATCCAACATTTAGATGTGTGTGTGTGTGTGTGTGTGTGTGTGTGTGTGTGTGTGTGTGTGTGTGTGTGTGTGTGTGTGTGTGTGTGTGTGTGTGTGTGTGTGTGTGTGTGTGTGTAAATATAATAATATCTAACAGATACAACATATCCATATATCTAGATATATACATTTATGCATATATATAAATATATATGAACATATATACATGCAAATGCCTAAATCTATAGATATATATGTCTACACCTATATGTCTAAATACACACAGCAAGTTACATATATGTAAGCAGATATATATCTATGTAGGTATATACGGACATAGTTGTGTATATATATATATATATATATATATATATATATATATGTAAGCAGATACATATATATATATATATATATATATATATATATATATATATATATATATAGGTATATATGCACATACATCTGTAGATAACAATGGGAAAATAACTAAAACATATATGTCCACATGCACCATTAATGGGGTTGAGAGGCACCAAACAATATACATCTTGTATGAATAGGTATATCCCCCTACAGCCACACATGTCCGTCCTGCAATGCACTACCAAGTGTTGCAGATCCCATAACTAGGACCTGACACGACATGGGCATCCCTAGGATACATATACACAGACACATATGCAGATACAGATATATATATATATATATATATATATATATATATATATATATATATATATATATATATATATATATATATATATATATATATACACACATATACATATATATATATATATATATATATATATATATATATATATATATATATATATATATATATATATAAACATATATATATATAGATATATATGTAACTACACATACACATGCAGAAATATGTATAGTAAGTTACATATGTAGTACGTGCACACAATACTGAACAGCCACTATTCCTACAGTTACCACCTTACCAACTGGAGACTGTATGAGCCACCCATACAAATGACAATCATTGCCTGCAACATATACCCACATAGAAATCAAAGGATATATCACCACACACAGGTGTGCATAAATGGGCAAGCTTTATTTGTGTACTATTACAGTTGTATATGCCATGTCATATAGCTGTTTAGACATGGACATCCATATAAACTGAGTAATGCAACTGTGAACCAGTTATACTAATACAGTAGTCTGGAAAAGTTAACAAAGTTGCTGTCATGGCCAAGGCCATCAAGTAGTACAATAGTAAAAACAGAGTGGGCCACAGGATACCAAACAATCAACAGTAAGTAATGCAGGTGTATAGTTTAGCAGCCTCTAGCTACACTCTGTACACAATCCCTAGGGTGTAAAGAACTCAGTTGACACAATGGGATGTAACTGTTGCATAACAAGGCACAACTGACACCATCACAAGCACACTGACAAACAGAACAGTCTGTATGGCAGCTGGCAGTAGGCCTGCATTTAACCAAGGTGGATTGTATGCTAATGTACATCCATATACCTTAAGGCAGCTCACCCCTGATGGTCTTCAGGACTTTGGGCTTTCAGGATTCTGTAGCGCTCCCATATACATATGTGCATATATAGATATATGTATACATAGATATACGTATATGTATATATAGATATATGTATATATAGATACATGTATATGTATATATAGATATATGTATATATAGCTATATATGTATGCACATCCTATGTGTACAGATATGCCTAGTTATGTTGGTATATATGTAGATATCAATAACTATATGTGCATACATATCTATTCTGATATACCTACTACTGTCAATATATATGTAGATATCCATATGTATATGTGCATATGTATCTCTATCTGTATATGTGTAGACATATATTGCTCTGTATATGTATATATCTGGGTGTGTATATGTATATCTATGTACATATACATACCCATCTATGTATGTTGATATGTATATCTGTATATCTATATAGATATCTGGATATGTATATGTACATATACCAGCACCATATGTCCTGAACATGGACCTACCTCAGCCCCTGTAGACCCAACTTCGTACTGCAGTGGGATGTCAGGTATGTATAGCAGGTATAGTAGTAGACTATTGCTACTGTCATAGGGATTCTCTTCACAGACATGGTGCTCGTGGGAGGTCAGATCTGCTTTTAACATGTGCGCTATTGGCTACTGACAGACATATTAAGGGCATCATAGTACAGTACCACTGCTAGCACATAATGCTCCTGTGGACTACAGCAGAGATATTGCCCAATATATGTGGACAGTCTGACACACTCTGGACAGTCCAGAGGTATACATATAACCCCTTAGTGCAAGACATGTGGACCAATCCTGACAATGTGTATGTTAACACCCATGTAGATGGGTATAACACATAACTACTGGTATACATCTGCCCCCATAGGTTATGAAATCACACATACCTGTCTGTCTTGACACATAATAACCAATGATAAGGGGGTGCCATGGCCACATACCACCCACTAGATATTGACAGACATCTGTACAGCACCCCACTGCTCTGTCTGACATACATGACTGTTATGGTGGCCCAGCAGCAGTACATTTGGCAAGTAACTGGACATTACATCTCACTGAGTATGTACACTAAGCTGCTAGGCATGTAACAAAGCACTGTGCAGGCTACAGGAAGACCGTCTCAACACTGGCCTACATTTCCTATGGGGGAATGCACATGTACCTGCACATAGATAGCAGGCTGTACAGGCATGCCACAGCACAGAGTAACATACACCTGTGTGTAAGTACATCACCACAACCAATGTGAACACAGCCACAGTTACATATGGCATGCTAGTGTATTATTACAGTATATGGACTATCTGTTCAACACCAGCCTCATATGTGCCACATGTTGAGTACACAAATCGTTATCACCAGTTGTGCCAGTCCTGGCCTCATGTGGTGGGAACTGTTCATGGACAGCAGGTTGGCCCTGCACCTACATTGATAGCATGATACCGGTATTCCCTGGTGTCAGTGGCATCTGTCCATACAAGGCTTGTGCTTCAGGCATGTTATGCCCTTTGTGGGTCACATTTGATGGCACCACATGTGTTGCAGGTGTCCAGTGGGGAATATGGGGGAGGTGCACTGTCAGCATGTACATGCCTATTGGACTGATGGACAGGGTGCCATGCCCTCTGTAGCCTACTGCAATCACACCATGGTTACTATCAGTGGACAATATGCAGGGTACTACCAACATAGCGGCTGTTCAGCTGTTGCCTAGGCAAGTGTGTGTGTGTGTGTGTGTGTGTGTGTGTGTGTGTGTGTGTGTGTGTGTGTGTGTGTGTGTGTGTATATGAGACATGGGTTGAGAGTGTACCCTGGGTAATACAAGGGTTGCTAATGTTGTTCGGCTGGCATTGATGTCACATTTAGGGGTATGGATTTGCACCCCAGCCTCTTGGCTATTTTAGATCTGTTATCCTTGTATGGTGGACACTGTGATATATACTTGGCCCACCATATAAGAAGTTTGCAAAACCCATTCCACATGGAGTCTAGTTGTTACACACTCACAACCACCGTCACACAGGATACGAATGACAAACACAGACAAACACACACACACACACACACACACACACACACACACACACACACACACACACACACACACACACACACACACACACACACACACACACCTGTCATATCTGGGATTAGAACTCCTACCTAACTAGTATATTACACTATAGCACTACACCGTTATAGGATGCACAACAGAGATTACTGGAGTTCTCCTTCCCCAAAGGTGTATTTCACAGTGAATGACATCAGCAGGAATACCAAAGTAGGGCATATGAATTGTAGTGAGTGTGACTAGCCTAAAATGCATTGTTCCCTCAACAAACATAGAAACACACACAAAACATCCACAACTGCCATGTGATGGGATAGAACCCCTACCAGAGGTCTATATCACACTACAGCATGATGCTGTTATAGGACGCACCATGAAGATTACTGAAGTCCTTCCTCCCCAAAGGTGTATTTCACAGTGAATGACATCAGCAGGATTGCCAAAGTAGGGCATTTGAATTGCAGTGAGTGTGACTAGCCTAAAATGCATTGCTCCCTGCACAAACATAAAACACATGCAAAACATCCACAACTGCCTTGTGTGGGATAGAACCCCTACCAGAGGTCTATATCACACTACAGGATGATGCTCTTATAGGATGCACCACAGAGATTACTGGAGTGCCCCTTCCCCAAAGGTAAATTTCACAGTGAATGACATCAGCCGGCTTGCCAAAGTAGGGCATTTGAATTGTAGTGAGTGTGACTAGCCTAAAATGCATTGCTCTCTATACACACACACACACACACACACACACACACACACACACACACACACACACACACACACACACAATAGCCAAGTCTGGGAGTAGAACTCCTACCTAACTATTCTATCACACTACAGCGGTACGCAGTTATAGGACATGCTACAGAGATTACTTGGCTTCCCAGAGGTGTATTTCTAGGTGGATGACATCAGCAGCCTTGCAAAAGTAGAGCATTTGAATTGTAGGGAGTGTGACTACCCTAAAAAGCATTGCTCTCTACATAGACAGACACACACTTGTCATGCCTGGGATTAGAACTCGTACCAAACTAATTTATCACACTACAGCAGTATGCAGTTGTTTGATGTGCTATGGAGATTACTCAGCTACAACCTTCCCAGAGGTGTATTTCTAGGTGGATGACATCAGCAGCCTTGCCAAAGTAGAGCATTTGAATTGTAGGGAGTGTGACTAGCCTAAAAAGCATTGCTCTCTACACAAAGTCAGATAGACACACACACAAACACACACACACACACTTGCCAAGTCAGGGATTAGAACTCCTACATAACTAATTTATCACACTACAACAGTACGCAGTTATAGGACATGCTACGGAGATTACTGAGCTACAATTTTCCCAAAGATGTAGTTCTAGGTGGATGACATCAGCAGCCTTGCCAAAGTAGAGCATTTGTATTGTAAGGAGTGTGACTACCCTAAAAAGCATTGCTCTCTACACAGATAGACACACACTTGTCATGCCTGGGATTAAAACTCGTACAAAACTAATTTATCACACTACAGCAGTACGCAGTTGTTTGACGTGCTATGGTGATTACTCAGCTACAACCTTCCCAGAGGTGTATTTCTAGGTAGATGACATCAGCAGCCTTGCCAAAGTAGAGCATTTGAATTGTAGGGAGTGTGACTAGCCTAAAAAGCATTGCTCTCTACACAGAGTCAGATAGACACACACACAAAAACACACACACTTGCCAAGTCAGGAATTAGAACTCCTACATAACTAATTTATCACACTACAACAGTACGCAGTTATAGGATGGCTACAGAGATTACTGGGCTGCAACTTTCCCAGAGGTGTATTTCTAGGTGGATGACATCAGCAGGTTTGCTAAAGTAGAGCATTTGAGTTGTAAGGAGTGTGACTACCCTAAAAAGCATTGCTTTCTACACAGAGTTAGACACACACACACACACACACACACACACACACACACACACACACACACATAGTTGCCATGTCCGGGATTGGAACTCCTCCCTAATTAGTTTATCATACTACAGCAGTACGCAGTTATGGGACATGCCACGGAGATTACTGGGCTACAGCTCTCCTAAAGGTGTATTTCACAGTGGATGACCACAGCAGGCTTGTCATAGTAGGGCTATGGGGAGGGCAGTGTGTGTGCATGGGCCATAACCCATTCATCTAGGGGTTGACACACCACATGCGGGCACACACAGGGTCATATTTCACAGGTACATGTATACAGCTGCTAGATGACTACTTCCTTGTACAATCATGTTGCACAGCTAGCACATGCACCACATAGTCTGTAATGCTGACAGATACCGGTGGCTAGTATCTACAGTGAGTGACACCCGAGCCTCATGTGGTTATGGTCCTTTGGTTGTGTGCTGGGTGGGAAAGGCTTGGATGGCTCATTGTCACAGTCACCCTCTTCCACACATCTATGTACGTCTACCTTTGGCTTATTTTAGTGTGTTGTCCTTAGATATATGTCTGTATTCCTATCCACTGTGTGTACAAAGCATGTGTGGTGCATACTGAGTAGTGTCTGCACTAAAGTCTGTGGCTGCCAGATATGTTTGGTCCACTGGTGTTTGCAGACATGACCTTCATGTATTTAAGTGTGTGAGCATACCCAGTATGACCTTTCAGTATGTTGTTGACTGACATCGCCTATATTTCTCTAAGTGTGTGAATATGCCCAGTATGTCCATCTGTATTGAATGTGTGTATCGAGTCCAGGTAGTTTGTACTGCAGTGCTGACCTTTGTGTTGTACACCTACAGGTAGCATACTGTTTCTGCAGGGTATCAGTCGATCATTTGGCATTGACTGTTACTACATTTCTACATAGGATGGGGGGGGCACACCTGACTATGTCTACATTTTTACACAGGATTGGGGCGGGGGCACACCTGACTGTTATTACATTACTACACCTGACATTTGTACACATTTGCTATGACTGTACTGGTATGTCAGGTACTCCATTTCATTCTGTATTCTTACCTATCATGCTGCCTAGAGGCATACCAGTGTACTACAGATCTTAGCTTTGATTTACCTATATATTAGTTTCTGACTTCCTACCCTTCAGAACTAATGTCCCACTGCCTGACCTACTGTAGTCTGTCTGTGTAGGCCTGGGGGGAGGTTACCCACAGGCATCATTCAGAGGCCACAGCACAGCCTTTGTTTGTGTTTGTTTACACCTGTCCTGCTGGCTTTGACTGTTGTTGAGTATGTTAACCCCACTGACTGGCATGTGTGAGTCACTTACCTTGTGGGTGTCCCAATAATGTGGGTGGTGCTGTAGGCCTGCCTATGTCGGATGCACATAGTTCACTCCCTAAACATGGATGAGCACAGAAAGTGTAATGCTTGGCATCCCTTTTACTGTATGTGAGAGTCAGATAGAGGTGTTATTCCCTGGGTCCCTCCTGTGTCAGTGTATGTGCTATGCATTGCCTCTTTGCCAATGCCAGGGCATACTGGGCATGCCTCCTTCTGCATACTGGGGCAAGCTCAGGTTGTTCCTCCTCCAAGTTACTCTGTGCCTGTGCAGGCCTTGGCAATGGTGGGGGGCTGTGTGGCTCTGACCTGTGCTCTTCCTGCTGCAGCTGTTTCCACAGGATCATACTGTGTAGCATGGCACATATGAGGACAATTTGGGTACATATAGCTGGTAAGTACTGCAAGGCTCCACTGGATGTGTCCAGACACCAGAACCATGACTTGAGCATCCCAAACACATGCTCTACTATAATTCTGGTCTGTGCGTGTGCCTTATTATGGAGTTCTTGTTCAAGTGTGTGTGCATTTCTGATGGGTGTCAACAGCCACGGCTCAAGTGCATATCCGGCATCCCCCACTAGGTGACTGCGAGGTATGTCCCCACTGCAAATCTCTGGTACAGCTGCATCAGATGCCAGATGTGGAAATTGTGATAGCTTCCAGGGCAGCCAGCACACACATTCATTATTATGCCCTGGGCATCGCACACGACCTGGCAGTTGATGGAGGGGAAGCCCTGGTGGTTGATGTAGACCCTACCCCACTCACCGGGTGGTGCTTTGATGTGTGTGTGAGCGTGCAGTCTAAAGCACCCACTACCTCAGGGTATTCTGCTATTTGGTGGAACAGTTGCATATTGCTGGCCAATGCCTCACGGGTGTTGGGGAAATATACATGCTCACTGACATGTGCTGACATGGCATCCAGGAACTGGTGGAGTACCCTGGATGCTAATGCCTGTGAGATCCCCATCATATCCCAAGTTGGCCATTGGAAGGTACCTGTAGCTAGTATTCTTAGGCCTACACATACCTTGGTATCAACTGGGATGGGTTCCCCTCTGTTAGTTCTGTGTGTGAGGAGTGGCCGGCACAGCTCAATAATTTGCTGTAGGAGATCCCTGTCCACCCTATAGTGCTCCACTATCTCCAGCACATGTAGCCCCTGGTAGGTTACCCTGGATCTGTAATCTCTTCTCCGTCTCCTCACTGTGGGTTGGTTGACAACATTTACATCCTCACCACCCTCAGCCTCTTCCACAAGTTGTTGTATGATAGCTATTGCAGCCCCTATCATTTTGCTGTTGTGAGTGTTAAAAGTTCCCCGCTTGTTTACACCATTTGTGTAAAGTGTGGTAAAAACCAGAGGGGAAGGTGTTTGCATAGTTTATAGTGGTGTGCTGGGCTGGACTGCTGCCTATGTAATTGGCTGATTCTGATACATTTCACCTGCCAGCTATGCTAGTTCTCCTTGATTAACTTCCTACTGCTGTTTTCCGGGGGCACGCCATGCAAACAGAGTGCTCAAATATGCACAGAGCTGCTATTTCCTGGTTTAAAATTTTTTTTACACCTTTAAAACCCAGTGCGAGGCATGCACACCCGCTTAGGCAATGTAAAGAGTGCTAGGCAGAGTCAGACACACACCCTTGCTTAGCTGTGCTTAACTAGGAGCAAACCCGAGCCACAGGGCTCCAGTCTGCTTACAGTATGCCTGACACACACACCCTCATGATGTCAGCTAACTCCTAGGCTTGCACCAAGCTATTCCAACTCTTACACTGTTGGGACCTGCCTAGCATACTGAGGAAAACTGTGATTCACTATCATTCCCCTCATTTGCATAGGTTTGCCTGCTAATGCATAGTTATATGTCTCACACTGAGCCTCCCCCCTTAGCAACCACTACTCACTTGCCATGTTGTCTTCTGCCTGCCATTGACTTGCGTGGCAGAATAGTGATTTTAGTTAGAATGCTTATTTTAGGTTTATTTTATTATTTTCCCCCGATCCCATTTGCGCGCCTCTGCCCTACACTTAAACAGCCGAGATAGGCTAAAAAAAATTTAAAGTTGATTTTTTTTATTTTATATGTTGTTTGCAATGCCAGTGGCCTTATACTTGATCATTGGCATGCTTCCTGAGTGATATGCAGCCTTTATTTGGAGCTGTCACGGCTCCATTTTGGATTTTGCAGAAATGTACTTGGTTACTAACCGAGTACATTTCTGCAGATTGCACTAGTCCTGCACTGCCAGTTGCAAGCTTCCTGGATCGCAAATTCACCTCATTTGCATGGATTTCTCCTGAAAATGTGGTGAGTTGCATACAAGGGCTTAGTCCGGGCAGGACAAGTGCAGGAGTGCTCATGCACGCCCCTGCAGGCTGTTCCTGGATCGCACGGCAGACATGTTGCCTGCTGGAGCTCCTGCACTGATCCTGCATGCCATGCAAGGCATGCAGAGTCCGATGGAGTAACTATCACATTTGTAATATTTTGCAAACAACTTACAATAGCTCAGCAACCACTCAGGTTACACACGTACTGTTAGCAGTGTTTTGTTCATCTAACTGAGAGCTTCAATGTGAGGCTAAGGAGTTCTGGCTGTGTTACTTGGTTGATGAGATATTTAGAAAAATGTGAACATTATATCTATATAAATTAATGTCATAAAACAACAGTTAATATCTATTTACCTGCACTAGACAGAGGTCAAGTATTAATGCAGTTGGGTTTGCTATTGTGTAAGCTTTAAGATGAAATGTTTTAAAACCTTGTACATAACATGGTTTTGGAATCACTGATGCAAATATGAGCAAACAATATTTGACACCTAGAGACATCAGTAGGAGGTAACTGCAAATGCACCTGGAGACAGCACTCATGTAATGAGTTAATCTGTGTACTGTATGATATCTGTATTTGTTTGTGGCCTGGGTAGTAACCAAAAAGGGCCCTTAGACCACCCCATGTACTTGGTTAACAAACTCAAGTAAAATAAAATAAATTACAACAGCTATTCTTAAACAGCAAACAGTAGTCATGAAAGGCCTTTTAAAATATCATGATAGGTAGTGGTTCTGATCCTGAGCTGTTTCATGTGTGTTAGAATAAAGCAGCCCTGATATGCAAGTACATTATTATGACATAACACAGTTACCAAGGTCTGAAGGCATTTAATGTTATGACTACTGAATGCAAGAGGGGCATCTTCTAATATGTGCACACAGATTCAAAAACCTGATTGGATGATTAAGTAAACCATCTGGATATGGTGACTACTGATGTATGAATAACAATTTATAAAAAGTGCATAAAATGCAAAAAGACTAACTGGTTGAAAAGCTAACCCACCCCAAGGTATGGTGACAGCACTTTCCATGAAAGAAACTTGATGGCATCATCACAATAACATTACTATAGCCCTTATCCCATTCCATCATGCAAGAACTGCCATACTCCACTGTATACCCATAAGCCATTGTGAATGATGAGTGATAACCATGTGGTTCATAACCAAAGGTTTTCATGGTTAACATACTGACTCCACTCCATTTTTGTTGTGTGTGTTCTGGGAGCCATTATGCAAAAAAACAACAGATAAGCATCCTGAAATATTACCTAATTCATAAAATATAATATATCTGGGTGGACAAAGGAAAGTCCGCATCACAAATACAAGAAAAGTAATGCTGCTGATCATTTGTGTTATACAAGAGGGGCAATTATGGGTCAGTGTATGTAGCTCAGTTATTGACATTATACAAGAGGGGATAATTACGGGTCAGTGTATGTAGCTCAGTTATTGACATTATACGTGATGGGGTAATGATGGGTCAGTGTATGTAGCTCAGTTATTGACATTATACAAGAGGGGATAATTACGGGTCAGTGTATGTAGTTCAGTTACTGACATTACACATGATGGGGTAATGATGGGTCAGTGTGTGTAGTTCAGTTGTTGACATTACACATGACGGGATAATGACGGGTCAGTGTATGTAGTTCAGAGTTTGACATTGCACATGAGAGGGGTAATGATGGTTTAGTGCATGTAGTTCAGTTATTGACATTACACATGAAGGGGTAATGACAGGTCAGTGTATGTAGTTCAGTTGTTGATATTATACATGTGAGGAGTAATGATGGGTCAGTTTATGTTGTTCAGTAATTGACATTGCACATGAAGGGGTAATGATGGGTCAGTGTATGTACTCCAGTTGTTGACATTACACATGAGAGGGGTAATGATGGTTTAGTGTATGTAGTTCAGTTATTGACATTACACATGAGGGGGTAATGACGGGTCAGTGTATGTAGTTCAAAATACACGTCCTTGAAGCATTCCTCAGTACAGAGAACGTCGACATCTGTGCAGTAACTGAAGCCTGGTTCAAGGCTCCAGAGAGTACCTCAGCACTACCGGGCTACAACTCATACCACACATTTCGGCCACAGAACACGGACCAAAACACAAAAGGAGGGGGTGTATCCATATTCATCAAGGATACCTACACCTCCAGGTTAGTGACGCAGCATGATACCTCTGAGATCATCCATGTGCAACTAACATCGGGTAAATCTGCAGTGCAAATTGTGGCCTGCTACAGATCACCCTCCATGACCCAGGACCACCAATCCACCTTTCTGAAGACACTGGAAAACATGAAGGTCCTACCGAACACCCTGATATTGGGCGATTTCAATTACCCTACCATTAACTGGGAAAACTACTTGAGTACAAACTCCCAGGCCCAGAGCTTCCTGGAATTCATCAACTCAAATGCCCTGGATCAGCTGGTAAACTCCCCTACCAGACGTGAAAACATATTGGACCTGGTCATCACCAACATGGGTGACAGGTGTTCCACACTGGAGGTCAACCCGTCACTGGTTAGATCAGACCATAAACTAATCACTCTGGATGTCCACACCCCACCACCACCCCCAACTAAGGAAACCACAGTAAAACACTTTTTGAAAGCAAACTTCACCTTACTTAAGACAGAGGCGGTAAGTTTCACAGCCCCCACACTAAAGGATAATGCTGCCCAAGATGGAGAAACCTTTGCAAATGCACTCTATGAGCACCTACAAGGATGCATGGATCATGCCATCCCTAGCAAGACCAAGACTCACTCCTCTAAGAGAAGGAAACCAGTCTGGTGGACCCCTGCCATAAACAGGCTATACAATAGAAGGAGGAAACTAGTTCAGAAGAAAAGTAAATCCCAAGAAGGAAAGACATCCCTGATCAGTATCAGTAAGAAACTAAGGTCCCTCATAAAATCCTCCAAGGCTAATTTCAAAAGAAAAATAGCCAAGTATTCAAAAGATAACTACAAAGCCTTCTTTAGCTATGTTAAGAATCTAAGTGGCAACTTGCAGATATGCATTGAACTAGTGCAAAATAGCGCAAAATATACTGAATCTACTGACATTGCCAACATCCTGGCAGATAGATTCAGTACAAACTTTACCCCCCCCAAAAGGGCCCACAACAATACCGGAAAAGTGTAGTGTCCCGGAAATCACAGATGCACAGGTGAAAACAGCCCTTTCAAAAGGCAAAAACACAGCGTCAATGGGGCCAGATGGTGTCCCAGGCAGCTTCTTGCACGAACTACAGAACAACCCCCACCTAAACACTCTGTTCAACCTCAGCATCTCCACAGGCTATGTGCCCATAGAATGGCGCACAGCAACTGTTATTCCACTCAACAAAGGAGGGGCCACAACTGACCCTGGTAACTAGCGCCCCATAAGCCTGACTAGTCTGGTCTCCAAGGCTATGGAGCGCATCATCATGGAACTCATTAACAAAGACACTGAGAACCTCCAAACACTTGACCCAATCCAGTTCGGCTTTGTTAAGGGCAGATCATGCCTACTAAACCTGGTTTATTTATTTTACTTCTTCAAGGCAGTCACCAAGGCCATAGATGAGGGAAAGGTGGTTCACACAGCCTATCTTGACCTTGCCAAGGCTTTTAACACCATTCCCCACTCGGGTATTACAGAAAACCTCACCAGCCTGAACATAAACCCCTATGTCATGAGATGGGTTGCCAACTGGCTTACAGACAGAACTCGCACGGTAAGAATAGCAGGCCCCTGGTCTGACTCTAAACCAGTCACAAGTGGTGTCCCACAAGGCTCGGCCCTGGTACCCCTACTGTTCTGCATATACTTCTCAGAAGTACAGGCAAACACAGGAGGACTATGGCTAACCAAGTTCACTGATGACTGCAAACTGGGAGCCATAATTGACTCTCCAGCTGACACAGACATCTTCCAAAAAGGCCTTACTGAGACGGACACCTGGTGTCAAAGTCATGGCCTCAGGCTAAATGCCAAAAAATGCATAGTCATCCCATTTGGGAAAAACAAAACACCCAAGAATTACCACATAGGTGACAGCCCCCTTAATACAGAAGAGGAAATAAGAGATCTGGGGACCCAGGTAGATAGTAATCTCTCCTTTGATAATCATATTGCCAAAGTATTTAGGAAATCCTTCTATGTGGCCCATCTAATTACTAAAGGGTTCGCATCTAGAAATAAAGAGGTTATAGTGCCCCTCTACTCATCACTCATCAGACCCATCATAAAGTACAATGCCCCATTTGGGATGTACCTCACAAAACACTTCCAACAGCTGGAAAGACCACAAAGGTACCTCACCAAGTGGATTACTGGCCTCAAACATAATTCCTATGCAGCCCGAATGAAAAAACTCTGGCTGTACTCAGTAGCATATCGCTTACTCAGAGGTGATCTCTGCCTGATTTACAAAGCCATATCCAACTCAGAATTCATGGACATGCTCCACTAAAGAAATACAAGTCACTGAGAGCCACGTGCTCTAGTAAGCTAAACCCTGCCACAACAATAAATAGAACATGCTGGAGGGATAGATTCCTGTCATACAGATTCCTCATGCTTTGGAACAAAATTCCAAACTACATTAGGCAGAGCACCTCACTAACACTCTTCAAGAGAAACCTTGAAGAGTGGATGGGTAACAGAAAATACACCCATGGGATCACTTCATTTGCTCTGCTTGACAGAGGATCAGTTAATTAACCAATGGGGTGGCAAAAGCCGACACACTCTGGCTAGGCTTATAAATGCCCGTGGGAAGATAGCCTAGTACCTACCTATGAACCTATTATACATGAGAGGGGTAATGACGGGTCAGTGTATGTAGTTCAGTTATTGACATTACACATGAGAGGGGTAATGACGGGTCAGTGTATGTAGTTCAGTTATTGACATTACACATGAGGGGGTAATGATGGGTCAGTGTATGTAGTTCAGTTGTTGACATTACACATGATGGGGTAATGACGGGTCAGTGTATGTAGTTCAGTTATTGGCATTATACATGAGAGGGGTAATGATGGGTCAGTGTATGTAGTTCAGTTATTGACATTACACATAAGGAGGTAATGATGGGTCAGTGTATGTAGTTCAGTTACTGACATTACACATGAAGGGGTAATGACGGTCAGTGTATGTAGTTCAGTTATTGACATTGTACATGAGGGGGTAATAATAGGTCAGTGTATGTAGTTCAGTTATTGACATTACACATGAGGGGGTAATGACGGGTCAGTGTATGTAGTTCAGTTATTGACATTATACATGAGAGGGGTAATGACAGGTCAGTATATGTAGTTCAGTTACTGACATTACACTGGAAGGGGTAATGATGGTCAGTGTATGTAGTTCGGTTATTGACATTACACATGAGGGGGTAAAGATGGGTCAGTTTACGTAGTTCATTTATTGACATTATACATGACAGGGGCAATGACAGGTCAGTGTATGTAGTTCAGTTATTGACATTACACATGAGAGGGGTAATGACGGGTCAGTGTATGTAGTTCAGTTATTAACATTACACATGAGAGGGTAATGATGGGTCAGTGTATGTAGTTCAGTTATTGACATTACACATGAGAGGGGTAATGACGGGTCAGTGTATGTAGTTCAGTTATTGACATTACACGAGAGGATAATGTCAGGTCAGTGTATGTAGTTCAGTTATTGACATTACACATGAGAGGGGTAATGATGGGTCAGTGTATGTAGTTCAGTTATTGACATTACACATGAGGGGGTAATGATGGGTCAGTGTATGTAGTTCAGTTATTGACATTACACATGAGGGGTAATGATGGGTCAGTGTATGTAGTTCAGTTATTGACATTATACATGATGGGGTAATGATGGGTCAGTGCATGTAGTTCAGTTATTCACATTACACATGAGAGGTAATGATGGGTCAGTGTATGTAGTTCAGTTATTGACATTATACATGAGGGGTAATGATGGGTCAGTGTATGTAGTTCAGTTATTGACATTACACATGAGGGGGTAATGACGGTCAGTGTATGTAGTTCAGTTATTGACATTACACATGAGAGGGGTAATGACTGGTCAGTGTATGTAGTTCAGTTATTGACATTACACATGAGAGGGGTAATGATGGGTCAGTGTATGTAGTTCAGTTGTTGACATTACACATGAGAGGGGTAATGACGGGTCAGTGTATGTAGTTCAGTTATTGACATTACACATGAGGGGTAATGATGGGTCAGTGTATGTAGTTCAGTTATTGACATTATACATGAGAGGGGTAATGACAGGTCAGTGTATGTAGTTCAGTTATTGACATTACACATGATGGGGTAATGATGGGTCAGTGTATGTAGTTCAGTTATTGACATTACACATGAGAGGGGTAATGACAGGTCAGTGTATGTAGTTCAGTTATTGACATTACACATGATGGGGTAATGATGGGTCAGTGTATGTAGTTCAGTTATTGACATTACACATGAGAGGGTAATGATGGGTCAGTGTATGTAGTTCAGTTATTGACATTACACATGATGGGGTAATGATGGGTCAGTGTATGTAGTTCAGTTATTGACATTACACATGAGGGGGTAATGATGGGTCAGTGTATGTAGTTCAGTTATTGACATTACACATGAGAGGGTAATGACGGGTCAGTGTATGTAGTTCAGTTATTGACATTACACATGAGAGGTTAATGACAGGTTAGTGTATGTAGTTCAGTTATTGACATTATATATGAGAGGGGTAATGATGGGTCAGTGTATGTAGTTCAGTTATTAACATTACACATGAGAGGGGTAATGATGGGTCAGTGTATGTAGTTCAGTTATTGACATTACACATGAGGGGGTAATGATGTTCAGTATATGTAGTTCAGTTATTGACATTACACATGAAAGGGGTAATGACAGGTCAGTGTATGTAGTTCAGTTATTGACATTACACATGAGGGGGTAATGATGGGTCAGTGTATGTAGTTCAGTTATTGACATTACACATGAGAGGGGTAATGACGGCTCAGTGTACATAGTTCAGTGGTTGACATTACACATGAGAGGGTAATGACTGGTCAGTGTATGTAGTTCAGTTATTGACATTACACATATGGGGGTAATGACGGGTCTGTGTATGTAGTTCAGTTGTTGACATTACACATGAGGGGGTAATGATGGGTCAGTGTATGTAGTTCAGTTATTGACATTACACATGAGGGGGTAATGACGGGTCAGTGTATGTAGTTCAGTTATTGACATTACACATGAGAGGGGTAATGAAGGGTCAGTGTATGTAGTTCAGTTATTGACATTACACATGAGGGGGTAATGATGGGTCAGTGTATGTAGTTCAGTTATTGACATTACACATGAGGGGGTAATGATGGGTCAGTGTATGTAGTTCAGTTATTGACATTACACATGAAGGGGTAATGATGGGTCAGTGTATGTAGTTCAGTTATTGACATTATACAAGAGGGGTAATGATGGGTCAGTGTATGTAGTTCAGTTATTGACATTACACATGAGAGGGTTAATGATGGGTCAGTGTATGTAGTTCAGTTATTGACATTACACACAATGGGGTAATGACGGGTCAGTGCATGTAGTTCAGTTATTGACATTACAAATCAGAGGGGTAATGAGGGGTCAGAGTATGTAGTTCAGTTGTTGACATTATGCATGACGGGGCAATGACGGGTCAGTGTATGTAGTTCAGCTGTTGACATTATACATGATGGTGTAATGACGGGTCAGTGCATGTAGTTCAGTTATTGACATTACACATGAGAGGGGTAATGATGGGTCAGTGTATGTAGTTCAGTTATTGACATTACACATGAGGGGGTAATGACGGGTCAGTGTATGTAGTTCAGTTATTGTGACATTACACATGAGAGGGGTAATGACGGGTCAGTGTATGTAGTTCAGTTATTGACATTACACATGATGGGGTAATGATGGGTCAGTGTATGTAGTTCAGTTATTGACATTACACATGAGAGGGGTAATGACGGGTCAGTGTATGTAGTTCAGTTATTGACATTACACATTAGAGGGGTAATGACTGGTCAGTGTATGTAGATCAATTATTGACATTACACATGAGAGGGGTAATGATGGGTCAGTGTATGTAGTTCAGTTATTGACATTACACATGATGGGGTAATGATGGGTCAGTGTATGTAGTTCAGTTATTGACATTACACATGAGAGGGGTAATGACGGGTCAGTGTATGTAGTTCAGTTATTAACATTACACATGAGAGGGGTAATGAAGG
>NC_056747.1:1306939209-1307019209 GCF_019279795.1 Protopterus annectens
CAAGCAGCCCTGTGTCAATAAGCTACTCACCATCCGGTTTCCATTTGCCCAGCTTGGGTTGCCTGGGATAGCTCTGTTGAGCAAAAGCTGGGCATAAAACCAATCAACCAGTCAACATGAACTAAGAACTGCTACACTCAGTGTAAGGTCAATTACAGGATACAACTTGAAAATGGATGACATCATGGTAAGGAGGAGGCTGGACACACTATGCATCCAAGAGACAAGATGGAAAGGCAGTGCAACAAAGCCACTTGGCTTGGCATCCAGAATCTACTACTCAGGGGGAGGACAGGCTAGAAATGGTGTGGGAATTGTGGTGAGGGAGAGACTTCAGAAGACAGTGAGGGATGTAATCAGAATTAGTGACAGATTCATGTCAATCAGACTCCAGAGTAATCTCAGCCTATGCCCCACAGCAGGGTTGTGATACTGAGGAAAAGAGTGCATTCAGGCAGCAGTTTCAGGACCTACTAGATAAAGCAGGACAACATGAATTGGTGTTGATAATGGGTGATCAGATTGCACATATCAGGACAGATTGACAGAACAGGATAAGAGAACTGCCTGCATCCACATGGGTGGGGCAACATGAATAAAGAATGTGAGGCCATTATAGACTTATGCCTGACAAATGGCTTGATGGTGACCAACACATAGTTCAATAAGAGACAGTCACAAGATCACCTACAACAGTGGCCAACATGCAACCTGGGTAAACTTCCTCCTAGTAAGGAAAGGGCAGGGAGTTAAAATCAGCATTTGCAAAGTCATCCCCGGTGAAACAGTTGGCCCACAGCACAAGCCAATGGTTACCACAATCAGCTGCAAGCAGTGGTCAGAAAAGGCTCTACCTAGAAGTTAACTGGAGAGAAAGCAAAATGTTTAAGGAATTACTCAGGGTTCTATCACCTCAAGAAGAAGAAGAAATAGGTGGAGTTGAAGAAGAATGGCAGCACCTCAAAACAGCATGTGTGAGGGGTACAGAACAGAAATGTGGCTGAGCCAGGTATGGAAATAAGGTACATAAGGAAAGCTGGTGGTGAAATGTAGAAGTCCAGGAAGTTATGAAAAGAAAGAAGACAAGTAGAAGGCACAAAGAAACAGATTGCAAGGCAAAGACAGAAAAATAAAGAAGATAGTCAGACACCCTTCAGAAGGTCAACCTGCTCACCAGTCCACAGGACATCAAAGGTGATGGAAGGAGTATTTCCAGCAGCTTCTGAATGAAGAAACCCCCACAGAAGCTGTACTGCCCCAGAAACAGCCTACGATGAGAGAAGCCCACCCTAGGAGCAGTAAGAATAGCAACTAAGGAGAATGGAATCAGGGAAAGCAGCAGGCTCAGATGATGCCACAGCAGATATGATAAAGCAGCAGGCTCAGATGAGGTCACAGCAGATATGATAAAGCAGCAGGCTCAGATGATGCCACAGCAGATATGATAAAGCAGCAGGCTCAGATGATGCCACAGCAGATATGATAAAGCAGCAGGCTCAGATGATGCCACAGCAGATATGATAAAGCAGCAGGCTCAGATGATGCCACAGCAGATATGATAAAGCAGCAGGCTCAGATGAGGTCACAGCAGATATGATAAAGCAGCAGGCTCAGATGATGCCACAGCAGATATGATAAAGCAGCAGGCTCAGATGATGCCACAGCAGATATGATAAAGCAGCAGGCTCAGATGATGCCACAGCAGATATGATAAAGCAGCAGGCTCAGATGAGGTCACAGCAGATATGATAAAGCAGCAGGCTCAGATGATGCCACAGCAGATATGATAAAGCAGCAGGCTCAGATGAGGTCACAGCAGATATGATAAAGCAGCAGGCTCAGATGATGCCACAGCAGATATGATAAAGCAGCAGGCTCAGATGATGCCACAGCAGATATGATAAAGCAGCAGGCTCAGATGATGCCACAGCAGATATGATAAAGCAGCAGGCTCAGATGATGCCACAGCAGATATGATAAAGCAGCAGGCTCAGATGATGCCACAGCAGATATGATAAAGCAGCAGGCTCAGATGATGCCACAGCATATATGATAAAGCAGCAGGCTCAGATGAGGTCACAGCAGATATGATAAAGATACTGGGTGAGACAGGGGAGAAATGGCTCCTGTGGGTACTCATAGCAGTATGTAGAGAAAGGCATATCCCAGATGACTGGACAATAAGCATACTCATGCCAGTGGTCAAAACAAAGGGGATATTCACAACTGTGAACTGTTTAGAGGTATCAAACTCCTATGACATTGCATGAAAGTTTTGGAGAAGGTGATTGACAAAACAATACACAGAGCAGTAGAAAGTAAGATGGGAGTTGAGCAGTATGGATTCGGGTCAGAATGCAGCACAACTGACCCAATATTCGCAGTGAGACAGATAGATGAAAAAAAGCTGGAGATGAGGAAAGAGTTCAATTGGGCATTCCTAGTCTTGGAGAAAGCATATGACAAGGTCCCAAGAAAGCTGATCTGGACAGTCCTGTAGTGGTTTAAAGTCCCAAAAACATTGGTAGAATTATTGCAGGCTATATACAAGGACCCAATGACTCGATACAAATGGTGATTGGACTCACAGAGGGGTTCCCAGTGGGAGTGGGTTCAGCTCTGAGACCACTGCTATTCATACTGGTGAGGGAATACATTACCAAACAGGTCAGAGGGGACAGATCAACAAAGTTACTATATGCAGATGATGTGGCAAAGGATAGGGGAAGGCTCCATATTGAAATATTGGCACTCAAAATGCTGAGTGCCAAAATCCAAAAAATACCCATTAAAAACCCAGAGAGTAGGAAATCCTAAAAATCTTTCTCCTCGTTAAAACTTGTTTTTGCAGGGGGAGCAAGTCCACCCTGACCCCCCCCCCAACTTATATACCAACTCTGAGATCAATATGCCTTGGAGGAAAGGGAATATTCAGAGAAATGACACCTCAGATGTGCTATATACAAGTCCAATCTTGCAGACATGCAGTCAATGTGTTTTGTGACTCACTCTAGCGGGTGCCAAAATTTCAGATGGTTATCTTAGGGTAGTGGAATGCAAAACTGAAGGCACATGGGATGGAACTGAGTACAGATAAAATAGTTTTGATGGCAGCAAATGGGGGAAATCAGAAGAAGCTGAGAACTGAGATAGAAGGGAAGATAGATGAGTAGCTGGAGATGTGATTATATCTGTATTCTGATTAGGCATACATCAGGACAATACATAACTGGTGCAATGGTTAAGGTCTATGCATCAAAGGTACAAGGTTCATAGTTTGATTCTGATCTCTGGTTATTGGCTAGGCTTATGATAGTCTGCAAAACTGATAGCCTAGTATAAAAAAGGAATTGTACCCACTGTTCAATGGAACTTAAGTAAATAGAATAAACCACAGTGAGCTGATAGGAAGAGAGAATGAGAGGTAAACAGCTAGGGCATACTAAATTTATTTTATTTACATTTGTTTACTAGGAAATTCCGACTAGACGCAGGTCCATTTTCAGCGGATGCCCAGGGAGAAAAGTTCCACATCATGTACATGATAAATAGAGGTACAAAGTTGCAGCAACAGTAAACAACATTACAGGTTGTTGGCTTTAATACAATAACAAAATATTGATTATCAACAGTATATACAGTAAATGTTGCAAGTTGATAGTTTCTTGTAATTTATAATATCAGTAACAAAGTTGTCAGACAAGATGTTAAAGTATGTAAAGACAACCAGCTATTTCTGACTGTGGTTAGTAGTGGCGGTAGTATAGTTGGGTTAAGAGTCTAGGTGGGGGGAGTAAGGGTAGGGGTGTTAGTCTGGATTAGAACAAGGACAAAGCCAGTGCAAATTTAAGTGGAATTTGACTGCAGTCTTGAAAAGGCTGCTGGAAGGTAGAGTAGTTACAGAGGGTGGAAGATTGCTCCAAAGTTTAGATATGATACATGAAAATATGGCTTCTCCTGCTGAGTTTTTGGGTTTGATAACAGTGAGTTTTTTGTTGCTTGATCTTAGGGGCCTAGTGGGGTGATAACGTTGGAGAAGGGTTTGAAGGGAAGGGATGTTAAGGGGCTGGTTAATAAGTTATGAGCGAGGGTGAGTTGATTAAAGTGAAGGAGTTGTGGGATTTCTAGCCAGTTTCGTTCTTTAAGGGAGATACAATGATGGCTGTGGTAGGAGGTTCCAGTGGCAAATTTAGCAATTTTGTTGTAACAAGCATCCAGCTTGTGTAGGTCTGCCTATGTAAGTATGGGGGATGTATAGAGTAGGGTGGAGATTAGCTCGGAATTGGCTATGGAGATTCTAGTCACCTTGGTTAGGAATTGGCGACTTTGATATAATGCACCAAGTTTCTTGTGAACTTTTTTTATTGTGAGACATATGTGGGTGTCAAATCTAAGTTTGTTGGCTATTTCCACACCGAGTAATTTTGTATATTCTGATGGAGAGATGATGGTATTGTCTTTGGTGAGAATGTTGAAGTGGGGGGGTGTTTTGGGTGGCTTTGGAAGGTTGGAACAGGAGAAGTTTTGTCTTACTTGGGTTGAGTAGGAGCTGAGCATTGGATAGCCAGCTTTCTACAGAAGAGAATGATTCCTGTATGATTTGTAGTTCTGATAGAGTGGGGGCAGAGCAGATGAGGGTAGAGCCATCTGCGTACTGTATAAGAAATGCTTGTGTGGTGGCAGTATGTAAGTTGTTAGTGAAAAGTGAGAATAGCAGAGGGCCAAGGATAGACCCTTGGGGAACTCTGAGAGTAACTGGGAGGCGAGGTGATAGGTTATCATCCCAGATTACTGATTGCTGGCGTCCATGTAGATAGCTGTGGAACCAGTTGCAGGCTGATTGTGAGAAGGAGATGTTTGGGGGAGTAGAGAGTAGTAGCTCATGAGATACCATGTCAAAGGCCTTTGAGAGATCTAGAAATATGGCAGTAGAGAATAGGCCATTGTTTTTGTGATGAAGTATAGTGTTGGTGAAGGAGAGCGGCAGTAGTGCTGTGATATGGCCTGAAACCATGTTGTAAATCGGTAAATGAAGCAACAGTGTTACTTAAAGATAAGGACGTTTATTATTAAAGGTTTTAACATAATGTGCATATTAATGAACATGAATTATTGAGGGATCGTTGACAAAATATCATTCATGAAGGAAAAACAGGACTTTAAGAAAATGGAAGAATGTAAAAACTCGCCTTGGGGCTTATTGCCAATAGGGTCACCATGGTGGCAGGAGAATGTTTGTTGTGATGCATGTTATTAGCAATGGCCTGTCTGATGAGGCAGCAGATATGGTGGCAAGTAGGACCAGGTAGATGGCAGAGGGATGCCAGGGTAGGGACCTGAAAGTGGCATTTGGAGAAGTATTATCTGTACCAACAGCCAGCATTCTAAGAAAGTGTAGTAACAGGCTGTAGCAGTGGACAAGGGTGGAGGACTTGGGACTGGTACAAAAATGAGGAGATCTGGCAGTCAGCCCAGCTCTATGCATATTGACAGGCCCTATTCTATACCAGAAGGAACCATGATGTTCAGAAATGGAAGGCAAAGGTAATCTCAGTGATTCTACTACTAAACCAAGATGAAGTGTGAAAGGACACGCCCCGTCTGCAGAATAGAGGGGGTATTACTCAAGCAGTATAAAGAAATGAAGAAAGGAACATAAAAATAGTAAAGGAACATGAAGATGTGAGTCAGAGTATCGCTGGATAGACATTATTTGCAGAAAAATTAGTTTAATAACAAGATGTGAGAGCTGCAGGAAGCAATGTCAGAGAGTAGGATGGGCATTGCTGGTATCACAGCAACATATGCTAGTGACAGGAAGGGGCAGGACATGGATGTTACCAAGTACAGACTGTTAAGAGATGACACAGAGGAGAGGGGAGGAGCAGTGCTAGTGATCTGCATAAAGAAGGAAAACAGATAGGAGGGCTTATAAGAGGGGAACAACACCAAACATGAAAGGCATGGATCAAAATCTAGTTTAAGTGTTTCGGTGGTTAAAGCAGAAGGAAGTATATCATGCTGATGGCTTAATGCATTGTTTTTGCCCCCAGACATATCAGAAGAGAAGGACTAGACTCTGTAGGGGAGAGTAAAGGGAAGGGGTTGGAGGAAGAAAGCTACAGTTATGGGAAACGTTGAATCTTCCTAAAACAGTCCAAATGACTCTGAGCCCTCAAGTACATGGAAAGTGTGAGACGAATGATGTCCTGGAAAGGCCACAGAGTCTGCAGTCATCAGACCGGTTTAAACAATGATGGTATGCTGCCTCCTTGAGCTAAGATTAGGGAATTAAGGACTGTACTCAAAAAGGTAGTGTTCAAGAAGTGACCATAACTAAACGTGAGAAAACTTGTGGATGTTCAGATGAAGGCATCGTTAGCCAATAGCTCATCACTCAACTCTCCAGATTTTTGCAGTATGTCTAGATTTTTGACTCCTATTTTTGGTCTGTTCCTCACAAAATCTGCGGTTTTCTAACAAATCACTGGGAATTTAAATCACTAAATAATGATATACATTTGAGTTTCAGACTTCATATCCTTCAAAGATGCTTGCTAATACAATTCAAATTATTCTATCAACTTTCTAAGTTTAAAAGATCAATATTTAAAATCTGTCCCTGTCTTTGGGCCTTTGTCTCCTCATTATGTCAGGCTTTGTCCAGATTTGTTGGGATAAGAGGTTGAGAGGTCTGGTAAATAATGATCATATCACAGTGTGGTTAAGAGTAGAAAGAAAGGTAATAAATAATACAAGGACAAAAATAAGGTGTGCAGTTGTGTTAGAGTATAAAGAATTAGAAAAGATGATTGAAGATGAGTTAGGGGAATGGGGGCAGTAAACAAGCTATGAGAATGAATCAAACGTGCAGTATTCAGGACCATAAACAAGTGTTTGAGGGAGGGGCAGAAAAAAGGAGTAGGCCGATGTGGCTAGACAGAATGATGAGGCTAGCAATTAAGGCAAAATACAGGACATCATAAATGTGGAAGGAATGGGTGGGGAGGAGAAGGAGGCGTAGTTCAAAGGGGGGTGGGGAGGAGAAGGAGGCGTAGTACAAAGGGGGGTGGGGAGGAGAAGGAGGCGAGTACAAAGGGGGTGGGGAGGAGAAGGAGGTGTAGTACAAAGGGGGGGGGAGGAGAAGGAGGCGAAGTACAAAGGGGGGTGGGGAGGAGAAAGAGGCACAGTACAAAGGGGCTGGGGAGGAGAAGGAGGTGTAGTACAAAGGGACTGGGGAGGAGAAGGAGGTGTAGTACAAAGGGGGGTGGGGAGGAGAAGGAGGCGTAGTACAAAGGGGCTGGGGAGGAGAAGGAGGCGTAGTACAAAGGGGGCTGGGGAGGAGAAGGAGGTGTAGTACAAAGGGGGTGGGGAGGAGAAGGAGGCATAGTACAAAGGGGGCTGGGGAGGAGAAGGAGGCGTAGTACAAAGGGGGTGGGGAGGAGAAGGAGGTGTAGTACAAAGGGGAGTGGGGAGGAGAAGGAGGCATAGTACAAAGGGGGGTGGGGAGGAGAAGGAGGCGTAGTACAAAGGGGCTGGGGAGGAGAAGGAGGTGTAGTACAAAGGGGGGTGGGGAGGAGAAGGAAGCATAGTACAAAGGGAGTGGGGAGGAGAAGGAGGCATAGTACAACGGGAGTGGGGAGGAGAAGGCGGCGTAGTACAAAGGTGGCTGGGACGGGGAAGGAGGCATAGTACAAAGGGGCCTGGGGAGGAGCAGGAGGCGTAGTACTAAGGGGGGTGGGGAGGTGATGGAGGCATAGTACATACGGGGGTGGGGAGGAGAAGCAGCCATAGTACAAGGGGAGGGGGCAGGAGAAGGAGGCATAGTACAAGGGGGGCAGGGAAGGAGAAGGAGGCATGGTAGAAAGGGGGCTGGGGAGGAGCAGGAGGTAGTACAAAGGGGTGGGGAGGAGAAGGAGGCATAGTACAAAGGGGGAGGAGAAGGAGGCGTAGTACAAAGGGGGGTGGGGAGGAGAAGGAGGCGTAGTACAAAGGGGGTGGGGAGGAGAAGGAGGCGTAGTACAAAGGGGGTTGGGGAGGAGAAGGAGGCATAGTACAAAGGGAGTGGGGAGGAGAAGGAGGCGAGTACAAAGGGGCTGGGAAGGAGAAGGAGGCATAGTACAAAGGGGTGGGGAGGAGAAGGAGGCATAGTACAAAGGGGGTGGGGAGGAGAAGGAGGTGTAGTACAAAGGGGGTGGGGAGGAGAAGGAGGCGTAGTACAAAGGGGTGGGGAGGAGCAGGAGGCGAGTACAAAGGGGGTGGGGAGGAGAAGGAGGCATAGTACAAAGGGGGTGGGGAGGAGAAGGAGGCGAGTACAAAGGGGGTGGGGAGGAGAAGGAGGCATAGTACAAAGGGGTGGGGAGGAGAAGGAGGCATAGTACAAAGGGGGTGGGGAGGAGAAGGAGGCATAGTACAAAGGGGGCTGGGGAGGAGAAGGAGGCGTAGTACAAAGGGGGGTGGGGAGGAGAAGGAGGCATAGTACAAAGGGGGTGGGGAGGAGAAGGAGGCACAGTACAAAGGGGGGTGGGGAGGAGAAGGAGGCACAGTACAAAGGGGCTGGGGAGGAGAAGGAGGCGTAGTACAAAGGGGGCTGGGGAGGAGAAGGAGGCGTAGTACAAATGGGACTGGGGAGGAGAAGGAGGCGAAGAACAAGGGGGGGGGAGGAGGAGAAGGAGGCGTAGTACAAAGGGGGCTGGGGAGAAGAAGGAGGCATAGTACAAAGGGGGCTGGGGGAGGAGAAGGAGGCGTAGTACAAAGGGGGCTGGGGAGGAGAAGGAGGTGTAGTACAAAGGGACTGGGGAGGAGAAGGAGGCATAGTACAAAGGGGGCGGGGGGAGGAGAAAGAGGCACAGTACAAAGGGGTGGGGAGGAGAAGGAGGCGAGTACAAACGGGGGTGGGGAGGAGAAGGAGGCGCAGTACAAAGGGGGGGTGGGGAGGAGCAGGAGGTGTAGTACAAAGGGGCTGGGGAGGAGAAGGAGGCGTAGTACAAAGGGGGGTGGGGAGGAAAAGGAGGCATAGTACAAAGGGGGAAGCAGAAGGACAGCAAGAAAGGTGAGGTCAGCAAAGGGGCAAATTAGGGGAATAGGCAGAGCATGTCAAAAGTGGAAACAAGGGCTTCTTTAACTATATACAGAAGAATAAGGAAGAACGGGTCAGAACTGGCCCAGTGACGCAGAGATAACAGCGGCATCACAGAACACATATATGTTTATTTATTTAAATAAATGTCCGTCTTGGAAATCTCATTTTCACTGAAGTCCTTGGGCAAAATTTTCAAGATATAAACAAGGATAAAAATGCTAGTTATATATAGATGCACATTTAAATTCTAAACAGTAAAATAAGTTGTAGGCACATATTATCAGACATGAGACAGAAAGTAAAATTAAGACTATATCCTGATATACACTATGTAAATACAGGATTTTAATCATTTTGGCACAATGAGGTCAGGGGAATCACAAGAAGATGAGAGAAAATGGGTGGAAGTTAGAAGCAGTACTGTATGATGAAGTTTACTAGTATTAAAAATATTGCTTACTGACTGTGCAGTTATGGTGGTGGTCTGTTAACGCAGATTTAATAGTATGCTTATTAGATACATTCTTGACATTGGGTAGAAGTGTATTTCAAAGTTTACCTGTAGTTAATCTTGAATCCCCAGGCATCTTGTGAGATACAGGGTTGTCAACAACATGAATCATTGATCGTGGAAGAGTCCTGTGGGAGGGGTCCCTCCATTTAGTATTCCTAGGTAAACATGAACTGTTTGAATGAGATAGGAGTTTGAAGTGAACCAAAGCTGAGTACAGTTTAGGTAGAATCTAAATTCTAGTCAGCAAAGGTTACAAAGGGAGAGACGGTGGCATAAATGGTTGTTGTGGCTGAAACTCTGGCTATTCTGTTGTAGGCATGTTCCTGTTATTGCTAACCAACACACAGAAATGTTTGTCAGGAACTAGGAAGAGTTCGTGAGCTGGAGTAAGATAGGACCCAGCAGTAGCAGTAAGAAAAGATTTAGCCCTGTAGAACTGATCTAGTATAAAGTTGGTTTGTAACTGCTTTGTTTGCATGGTGACTGAATCTTGATTGTCAAGGGTTACACCAAGAAGTTTTGCAGACTCAATTTTTAAAGAACTGTATTGAGAATTATTATAATAGACTAGCAAGATAGACATGCCTGAGTTTGACTAGGACAGGATTTTGAATAAAGTAGATTATGGGTAAAAGTAATATTTGGTTTTGGAGGCATTAAGCTGGCAAGTTGTTATTTTAACCCAGACTGAAATGAGTGGATGGAGGATGAAAGTACAGGGGAGACAGCATTTGTAGGAATGCCCAAGGGTCTGCACTAACAAAATTGGATAAGGAGATGGTCACACCCGTGGAGCTAAGATTACGGATGTTACTAATACAACTAAGTGTATCCAATGTTCTCATATTGATTCTGAGTTTGCATTTGTGCATGTCAAAATGAATGGTTCCAGTGTCCATGGTATAGTGGAATGTGTCTGACCTTGTGGAAGTCTTCACACAAGTTAAGCGTCACGTAAAGTAGAACCTGTCAACAGGTTGGGGGACAATAATGCAGACAAACTCTGTCATCAAATGCAAAGAAATACATGTTAAATCCACTTAAAGGCATATAGTCAAAATGTCTCCTGCCATAAAGCAAGCATAACTCATTCCAATGCACATAGAATAATTTGATTAGTTGGAATGGTGTGCTACATAAGTTCATAGGTAGGTACTTGGCTATCGGCCCAAGGGCCTATGTAAGCCTAGCCAACAAGGTTCCCTGGCTTACACCACCTAAGAAAGTTATTTTCCTGTGCCACTGTCAAGCAGAGACAACAAAGTGATCCTCGAGGAGTATTTCCTATTTCCCATCCACTCATCAAGATTTTTCTTGAAGAGTGCTAATGAAGAACTTTGCTTGACATGGATGGGTAGCCTGTTGCAGAGTATGGGAAGTCTCTGGGACAGGAATCCATCCCTCCAGCATGTCCTGTTTATTGTGGTGACAAGGTTTAGTCCCTAGAGCATGTAGCGTGGAGGGATTGGGATTTCTTTAGGTGTAGCATGTCTAACAGCTCTGGGTTTGACATAGCTTTATATGTTAGGCAGAGATCACCTCGGAGTAGGCGTTATGCTACAGAGTAAAGCTGGAGTTTTTTGAGGCGGTCAGTGTAGGGCATTTGTTTGAGGCCAGTAATCCTCTTTGTGAGGTACTTCTGTGGCCTTTCCAGCTGCTGTAGCATTTAAGATCAGAATGCATGTATGTACTTTTTATTATTTACTTTATGTGTGCACTTTTGCTAAATACACACTGAATCCTTACTCTGTCAGTAGAGCTTCCCAGAGTTCTTTAAGATAGGACTCACAAAAGTGAAATGAACAAAGAGGAACAGAAAACAAAGGATGTAAAGCTTAGGAGAATGTTGCAGCAGATGGATTAACTATTCATCTGGCAGGAGAACATCAGATCATTTCTGCATGACCAAAAATGCGAAACAATGTAAAGGCATCTCGGACTTAGTATATGTAAGTTTGTTCTTTTAGCCATTTAGTCTTCACATTTTGGGACTCATTCTAGTGGGTCCCAAAATTTCAAATAGTTATTCAGTTTAATTTTGATAATGTGAAGGAGAGGCATGAGAGAGGTGGACTGTGGGAAATGTTCTCCATAAAATGTTTTTATTTGTTTGTCTGTTTGTCAGGCTCAAGCCAAGCAGAAATGAAAACAGACTTTTATAGCATATTCTTGCAAGAAGTTTACAAAATCTGGCTTTGTTGTAAAAGGCAAATAGCCTATTACTTAATCATCAATTGATGATCAAACTTCTGAAATCATTTACCAGTGAAAATGGAGTTGAAGGAAGTAAAGAAAGAAATAGACTAAGAAGGAGACTGAAAGGAAATATGAGGGGTTCCTGGGCCAAGAGGTTAGGTACAAGGGATTCCTGGGCTGAGAGGTTAGGTACGAGGGATTCCTGGGCCGAGAGGTTAAGTACGAAGGATTCCTGGACCAAGAGGTTAAGTACAAAGGATTCCTGTGCTGAGAGCCTAGGTACAAGAGATTCCTGGGCCAAGAGGTTAGGTATGAGGGATTCCTGGGCTGAGAGGTTAGGTATGAGGGATTCCTGGGCTGAGAGGTTAGGTATGAGGGATTCCTGGGCTGAGAGGTTAGGTACGAGGGGTTCCTGGGCCGAGAGGTTAGGTACAAGGGATTCCTGGGCCGAGAGGTTAAATATGAAGGATTCCTGTGCTGAGAGCTTAGGTGCAAGGGATTCGTGGGCCGAGAGGTTAGGTATGAGGGATTCCTGGGCAGAGAGGTTTGGTATGAAGGATTCCTGGGCCGAGAGGTTAGGTATGAGGGATTCCTGGGCTGAGAGGTTAGGTATGAGGGATTCCTGGGCCGAGAGGTTAGGTATGAGGGATTCCTGGGCTGAGAGGTTAGGTACGAGGGGTTCCTGGGCCGAGAGGTTAGGTACAAGGGATTCCTGGGCCGAGAGGTTAAATATGAAGGATTCCTGTGCTGAGAGCTTAGGTGCAAGGGATTCGTGGGCCGAGAGGTTAGGTATGAGGGATTCCTGGGCAGAGAGGTTTGGTATGAAGGATTCCTGGGCCAAGAGGTTAGGTATGAGGGATTCCTGGGCTGAGAGGTTAGGTATGAGGGATTCCTGGGCTGAGAGGTTAGGTATGAAGGATTCCTGTGCTGAGAGCTTAGGTACAAGGTATTCCTGGGCCAAGAGGTTAGGTACGAGGGATTCCTGGGCCGAGAGGTTAGGTATGAGGGATTCCTGGGCAGAGAGGTTTGGTATGAAGGATTCCTGGGCCAAGAGGTTAGGTACGAGGGATTCCTGGGCCGAGAGGTTAAGTATGAAGGATTCCTGGGCCAAGAGGTTAAGTACGAAGGATTCCTATGCTGAGAGCTTAGGTACAAGAGATTCCTGGGCCAAGAGGTTAGGTATGAGGGATTCCTGGGCAGAGAGGTTTGGTATGAAGGGTTCCTGGGCCAAGAGGTTAGGTATGAGGGATTCCTGGGCTGAGAGGTTAGGTACTAGGGGTTCCTGGGCCAAGAGGTTGGGTACAAGGGATTCCTGGGCTGAGAGGTTAAGGTTGAGTATAGATAAAGAGTAGGGGCAGATTAGTAGTAGAGTAGAGTAAATTATCAAGTGATAAAGACCTCTAATTCATTTAATAATAAAAAAACCCTGGTCATGAGTATCTCTTTTCAGTGGTGACCCAGGAGCCCTTCGTGCTTAACTGACTTATTGAAAAGTCACACAGTTTGCAATGAAGTATTGATGGACTCTAACCTAAAACTACATGATGAAGCTCATTAGCAGCTAAAAGTTTTAACCATCGGTGGACTCGAACCTAAAACTACATGATGAAGTTCATTGGCAGCTGAAAGTTTTAACTATTGATGGACTTGAACCTAAAACTACATGATAAAGCTCACTGGCAGCTAAACGTTTTAACCATTGATGGACTTGAACCTAAAACTACTTGATTTAACTCATTGATAGCTGAAAGTTTTAACTATTGATGGACTCGAACCTAAAACTACATGATGAAGCTCATTAGTAGCTAAAAGTTTTAACCATCTTAAATAAACTGCCAGACAAATAACATTGATTGATTGATGCTAGCAGATTGGAGAACATTAATACAAACAGAAATCCTGTCTACTATATTATTACAACATAACTGGATGATACATTCTAAACAAAATCTGTCAGTTTCTATCGTTACTCCAATATTGGCTTTATTTGATTAGATCCCTCTCTAACTAGCCTGCTTAGTCCTTGAATTTTTCCAACTTTTCACCTTTTCCTGTTGTGGTTTTATAAGGTCATGCCCCTGGCCTCTGCCCCTTATGGTAATCTGATCTCCAAAGTCCCTCCCTCCCCCTTTCATTGCCATTGTCTGTTGTATAACCTATTTAAGTACTCTTCTCACCCATTGTTTTCCATGGATCCATCCCTCTTCTCACCCATTGTTTTCCATGGATCCATCCCTCTTCTCACCCATTGTTTTCCATGGATCCATCCCTCTTCTCACCCATTGTTTTCCATGGATCCATCCCTCTTCTCACCCATTGATCTGAAGTAGGAGATTCATTTGTCTGCAACCTGTGGGCTATGGATCCGATATCTGATCCGAACCGGCATGGTTTACCAGCTATGGATCCGAGCTCTCAGCTCCTCCCCTCACCCATAATGCCCTGCTCTCCCTACATGACCTCAGATCTAGTTTGCCGCGCTGGTGACCAGATTGGTGTTCTTGAGCTCTTCAGCTAAGTGGTTTTATAAAGTTCTTCTAGTGTTAAAACTTAATTGTTTTTGAAAGTTGAGTGAAAGTTTAGGATTCCCTATTTGATAGTTATACTTGTTTAGTGATTTAATACTTTTTTACTTAGTTTCCCTCCCCTCGCTGGTAGCGTAGTGTGTGTTTGGGCCTGTTGTGTGTTTAGTTACTTTTACTTTTTACCTTTAGTTTAAGTAATTCTTTTTTAGCTCTTAGGATGTCAGAACAACCTAAGGCTGTTTTTTCTAAGTGCTCCGAGTGTGGCCATAAGCTTTCCCCTGCTGATGGCCACACTCGGTGCGTTCGATGCCTTGGGGTTGAACACCTTACTTCTGGATGTTCCATTTGTGCAGGGTTCAGCCCCAGGGCATTGAAGGAGCGGAAGTCTAAGCTGGTCCTGGCGGGACTTTTGCCCCCGGACTCGGCTCTGGCCTCCGCTCCTTCGGGGGGAACCGTTTCTACGGTTACCTCCTCTCCGGCTCCCCCTCCTCCTCCTGGGACTCAACCTCCCTGTCGTGGTTCGGAGGAGAGGGAAGCTAGAAAGAAGGACCGGAGGGAGAAGCACCATAAGCGGCGGGCCGAGACCTCTGTTTCGGCCCCGCCTGCCAAGCGGGCTTCTCCTCCGGCCTCCTTGTCTGCTGGTTCTCCCCTCCTCGGCTCCGGTCACCCGTGTGCTTTTCACCGGGACCTGAGGAGGAGGAGACCCGATCTCCGCCGAGGCTATCCAGGAGGCACACAAGGCCTACCTCGGTAGCCTCGTCGAGATCGACCTATAGCTTGTCAGACGCTGATCTGGACCAGATGATGAGAAGGTTCATCCAGGCCCAGATGCAGATGGGAGTGCTCTTGCCTCCCCTCTGGGGAGCTCGACCCTTCTTTAAACCCATTGCTCCTTCTCCGACCCGCTACCCGGGTTCGGAGCAGTTGGAGACGAGCAGCCGAGCCGGGGTGGGTCGGCACCGATAGTACTCGGTACTTCGGATCCGACCCTGCCCTCGAGTGCTTCGGATCCGACCTCTCGGAGCCTGGATCTGAGCTTCGGATCCAGGGGGAATCAGTACTCCTTCGGCACCTTCTGTGTCGGAGCGCACTGTCCCCTCGGATCCGGCGCCGGGCGCCAGCTCCGATCCACTCGGATCCGAGGGAGCCGATTGTCGGATCCTTTGGTCGAGGTGGCTCCTCGGCTTTGATGTAGTGGAGAGGGCCCTGTTGAGGGTCTCCGGACCCCGGCACTTGCTTCCTGCCCGCCCGCTCCATCTGTACTGGGTCAGGCTTCCACCATCCGGCCTTTGGGACAGCCCGCCTTTGCCCCAAGTTGTTCCTTTGGAACAGGTCACTGTTGAGGAGTCCTCTGACAGCCCCCAGAGGATGTTCCCCGCAAACATACGTGCAAAAGGAGGCACATTGACTCCCCCGAGTCTCTCACAGAAGACACGGACTTGGAGGAAGGGGAAGGCTCCCCAAGATCACCCCCTGAGGATGTCTCATTTGGAGACATCATGGAAATGCTCCGCATAAGGGGGGGTGGTCTGCCCCCAAGTCTTCCTCGGACGAGTCTGTGTTCTTGGAGGCATTTGAAGCGGGCCCGTCTACCTCTTGGGTGTTCCCTCCTGCCGACCCCCTGGTGGACCTTATTACCACCAGGGCATGGAAGAACCGGACACTGTGGAGCCAATCCCAAAAAGGCCCGACTGTATTCTCAGTCCCCCGGCTGACCGTGCCCATTGGAGTAAGGGGCCTCCGGTAGATGCCATGTTGATAGCAGCTGCCACCAAGAGGGAACTTGCTCAGGAGAGTCCCTCAGTCCATCCCCCGAGCAAGGAGTCTCGGATGATGGACCGCTTGGGGAAGCGGATGTTTAGTTCAGCGACCTTCTCAGTGAGAGCCCTGAACTACCTGGCACATGTGATTAGGATGCAGCGCGATCTTATAAAAGAATATGCTGCATCCCCCCCAGAGTCCATGTCGGAGGAGGACAAAGTGCTGCACTCCACCCGTATGGCCACTCTCAGGTCCGTCACTAATACCTCTATGCGGCTACTGTCCCATGCTACGGAAGGTGCCGCTAGAGCCGCAGGGGCAGGCCTAGTTACCAGACGTCAGGCCTGGCTCCGTCATTGCGATTTCACGGAGCCCTTCAAGGCGTCATTTGCGAACTCCCCTTTCGATGGTTCTGCCCTCTTTGGCAAAACTGTTCGTGATACTTTGACGCAGAGTGAAAAGGACGGGAAGACGCTGTCTGCCGTCGGAATCCGCTTCTCTGTACCCCAGAGGCCCTATTCTAGGAACCAAAAGGGTCAGAAGAAGATGTGGTTCCGGAAGTCGCAGCAATCCTAGCCTGCTCCGGACAACCAGTCCTTCCGTGGCAGAGGAGGACAGGGAGGACGCCGCCCCAGGGGCAGAGGGGCTCCCAGGAACTTTGGGTCCAGAGAACCCTTCTCTGAATGGCCCGAGCAGCAGCCCTGAAGGGTTTCCCGGCTGCTCCACTCTGGAGGCAGTCGGGGGACGTTTTTCGGAGCACCTAGCGGCATGGGAGTCCATAACATCAGACCGCTGGGTCCTCCAGATCATATCCAGAGGATACCGTATCCCCTTTCGTCAAATGCCAAAATTGAAGTCCCTCCCCGACGTTCCACCCGGTCAGTGGGAGGCCGCTTTGGCAGAAATTGGCCATCTGCTAAAGAAAAGAGCCATCCAGCCTGTCCCTCAGACCAGATCGGATCAGGGTTCTACTCCAGGTTCTTTTAGTGCCAAAAGACGGGGATCTAAGACCAATTTTAGACCTTTCACTCTTGAACCTGGCAGTTCCCAAGGAGAAATTCCGAATGGTTACGTTGCAGTCTGTTCTCCCCCTTCTGGGAGAAAACCACTGGATGTGCTCCATAGACCTCAAGGATGCGTACTACCATATACTAATGGACAGGCGCCCAGGAGGTTTCTCCGCTTCCGGCTGGGAGCCAGTCACTACCAATTCCGGGTCCTTCCCTTTGGTCTCACCACAGCCCCCAGGGTGTTCACCAAAGTATTAGCAGTGGTAGCGGCCCACCTGAGGCTTCAGGGGGTGCAGGTCTTTCCCTACCTGGATGACTGGCTTCTCACCGCCCCAACAAGGCATCTACTACTATTGGCGCAAGACTCCTTTCTCCATCTTGCTCCTCGTCTGGGCATCACAATAAACACAAAAAAATCCAACCTAGCACCCACGCAGTTCATAGATTTTATAGGTGCCAGGTTAGACACGAGGAGATTAAGAGCCTTCCTCACTGCGGACAGAGTTCAAAATTTGCAGCTCCAGGTGCGGGCCATTCTCCACTCAAACTCAGTTCCGGCGGAGTTGGTCCTGAGGGCCCTAGGGTCCATGGTGGCAGCGATAGCGCTTCTTCCTCTCGCCAGGTTCAATATGCGCATCCTTCAATGGACACTCCTAGTTCAGTGGTCGTATCTTGCTCTTCCTATGCATCATCCCATTGCGATCAGCAAGGCTTGCAAGCAGTCCCTCCTGTGGTGGCTCCACTCTCCAGATCTCCACGGAGGCCGCCCCTTTTGTGCTTCTCCCCCTCTCACCACGGTGACCACGGACGCCTCCCACCTCGGGTGGGGGGGCATTTTGCAGGCCGGACGGTCCAAGGCACGTGGAACGATTCAGAGACCTCACTGCATATCAACGTTCTAGAGATGAGAGCAGTGCTCTTAGCGTTGCTAGCACTTCAGGCCTTTCTTCCCTTGGGAACAATTGCAATTCAATCGGACAACATGTCTGTTGTCTGGTATATCAACAAACAAGGAGGAACCAGGTCTTACCCTCTTTGTCGAGAAGCCATGAGAGTGTGGGAATGGGCAATCTCCACCAACCGCTTTCTCATAGCAATGCATATTCCGGGTCGGTCCAACATCCTGGTGGACAAACTCAGTCGCACCATTCTCACTCCTTACGAGTGGTCTCTCAATACTCAGGTAGCGGAACGTATCTTCGCACAGTGGGGAACTCCTTGTTGCGATCTTTTTGCGTCTCCCTCAAACACCAAGTGCAACAGTTTTTTCGCTCTAATTCCTCCTCCCGGAGGTGCCCCAAGAGACGCTCTGGTGCATGCTTGGCCACCCGGTCTTCTTTATGCTTATCCCCCTTGCCTCTGATGCTCCAAGTTCTTCAGAAAGCCTCTCGGTTGGGGTGCAGAATGATTCTCATTGCCCCATTTTGGCCTCGACAGATCTGGTTCCCTTTCCTAAGGTCTCACTCAGTGAATCCTCCTTGGATTCTAGATCACATTCCTGATCTGATATCTCATCCATCCCGCTTATCTCCCCCGAACCTGGACAACCTGAAGCTGACCGCTTGGCTGCTCCAGTTCCACTCCTGATCAGGACTCCCGGTATTTCGTCCCCTGTTAAGGCCATCCTGGTGGCAGCTCATAAACCATCCACGAGGAAAGTCTACCGCAGTAAGTGGAAACGGTTCTCGTTGTGGGCGGAACGGCAAGGCCTAAACGCCTTCACAGTTCCCCTTCCTCTGGTGCTCGACTTCTTAACCACTCTTTTTAATGATGGTGCCAGCAGTTCCACGGTCAAAGTACAACTTGCGGCAATTTCTCATTATCATATTGGTCATGACTCCAGTCCACTGATGTCTGCCAAATTGTGTAAGATTTTCCTAAAAGGTACTTTCCTTCTCAGGCCCCCTGTAAAGCAAGTGGTTCCTCCTTGGGACCTTTCTTTGGTCCTCCAGGCCTTGACCTCTCCCCCCTTCGAACCAGCAGCTACGGTAGATCTGAAATTCTTATCTTTCAAGACGGCCTTTTTAGTAGCCATTACCTCGGCCAAGAGAGTCTCAGAACTTCAGGCATTATCAGCCAAACCTCCTTACTTGGTCTTTCATCCGGACCGTGTTTACCTCAGGACCAACCCGTCCTTTCTTCCTAAGGTAGCTTCTGAAGCAAACATTAATCAATCCATTAACCTCCCTGTTTATTCCTAAATATCAAAACAAGGGTGAATACAAGCTTCATTCCTTAGATGTTCACAGGCAACTTAGATTTTATATAAACAGGACGGCTGGCCATAGGCAATCCGACCAGTTGTTCATTTCCTTTGCTAAATTTAATTTGGGCAAGCCAATTTCTAAAGTCTCATTATCTCGCTGGATTTCACAATGCATCTTATTGGCTTATCAAGCTTCTGGAAGGCCCGCACCGGAGGGTGTACATGCCCATTCAACCCGGTCAGTCTCTACCTCGGCCGCCTTTAAGGCTAGGATTCCTCTAGATGATATTTGTGCAGCAGCCACTTGGGCTTCATCTCATACCTTTATTTCCCACTACAAGTTGGATCTTACATCTAGGGGTAGAGCATCCTTTGGCTCGGCGGTGCTCCGGAATATCCTTCCATGATGGCCGCCCAAGATTCAGGTAGCTGGGGACTCTGTCCCACAGGTTGCAGACAAATGAATCTCCTACTTCAGATTTAGAAGTTATGTACTCACCATAACGTTCCATCTGAGTAGGTGTATTCATTTGTCTGCAACCATCCCGCCCTCCTATCCCCCTGGCCTTTTTCAGTTTCCTGCATATTATGTGTTACCCTTTTCAGGGTGTTCATGCTGTTGGCAAACTCGATCTGAGGTCATGTAGGGAGAGCAGGGCATTATGGGTGAGGGGAGGAGCTGAGAGCTCGGATCCATAGCTGGTAAACCATGCCGGTTCGGATCCGATATCGGATCCATAACCCACAGGTTGCAGACAAATGAATACACCTACTCAGATAGAACGTTATGGTGAGTACATCACTTCTAATTTTCCATGGATCCATCCCTCTTCTCACACATTGCTTTCCACGGATCCATCCCTCTGCTCACCCATTGTTTTCCATGGATCCATCCTTCTTCTCACCCATTGTTTTCCATGGATCCATCCCTCTTCTCACCCATTGCTTTCCATGGATCCATCCCTCTTCTCACCCATTGCTTTCCATGGATCCATCCCTCTTCTCACCCATTGATCTGAAGTAGGAGATTCATTTGTCTGCAACCTGTGGGTTATGGATCCGATATCGGGTCCGAACTGGCATGGTTTTCCAGCTATGGATCTGAGCTCTCAGCTCCTCCCCTCACCCATAATGCCCTGCTCTCCCTACATGACCTCAGATCTAGTTTGCCGCTCTGGTGACCAGATTGGTTTCTTGAGCTCTACAGCTAAGTGTTTTATTCAGCTTTTTCTAGTGCTAAAATTTTAACTTTTTTGACAGTTTTGTGTGAAAGTTTAGGTTTCCCTTTTTGTAGCTAAAGTTGTTTAGTTTTATTAACCTTTTTATATTTAGTTTCCCTCCCCTCGCTGGTGCGTAGTGTGTGTTTGGGCCTGTGTTGTGTGGCTAGTTTACTTTTACTTTTTTTAGATTAGTTTAAGTAATAGCTAGGCTCTTAGGATGTCTGAACAACCTAAGGCTATTTTTTCGAAGTGCTCCGAGTGTGGCCATAAGCTTTCCCCTGCTGATGGCCACACTCGGTGCGTTCGATGCCTTGGGGTTGAGCACCTCACTTCTGGATGTTCCATTTGTGCAGGGTTCAACCCCAGGGCATTGAAGGAGCAGAGGTCGAAGCTGGTCCTGGCGGGACTTTTGCCCCCGGACTCGGCTCCGCTTCCGCCTTCGGGGGGTACCGTGTCTACGGTTCCCTCCTCTCCAGCTCCCCCTCCTCCTCCTGGGACTCAACCTCCCTGTAGTGGTTTGGAGGAGAGGGAAGCTAGAAGGAAGGACCGGAGGGAGAAGCACCATAAGCGGTGGGCCGAGACCTCTGTTTTGGCCCCTCCTGCCAAGCGGGCTTCTCCTCCAGCCTCTTTGTCTGCTGGTTCTCCCCCTCCTCGGCTCCGGTCGCCTGTGTGCTTTTCACTGGGACCTGAGGAGGAGGAGACCCGATCTCCGTCAAGGCTATACAGGAGGCACTCAAGGCCTACCTCGGTAGCCTCGTCGAGATCGACTTATAGTTTATCGGATGCTGATCTGGACCGGATGGTGAGAAGGTTCATCCAGGCCCAGATGCAGATGGGAGTGCTCTTGCCTCCCCCCCTCTGGGGGGGAGCTCGACCCCTTTCTTTAAACCTATAGCTCCTTCTCTGACCCGCTACCCGGGTTCGGAGCAGTTGGAGCCGAGCAGCTTCGAGCGGGGTGGGTCGGCGCCGATAGTACTCGGTACCGGATCCGACCCTGCCCTCGAGTGCTCGGATCTGACCTTGGAGCCTGGATCCGAGCCGGATCCAGGGGATCAGTGCTCCTTCGCGCCGCCTGTGTCGGAGCGCACTGGCCCTCGGATCCGAGTGCCGTGCCGGCTCCGATCCACTCTTCGGATCCCAGGGGAGCTGATTATCGGATCCTTTGGTCGAGGTCGGCTCCCTCGCTTTTGATGTAGTGGAGAGGGCCCTGTTGAGGGCTTCCGGACCCCGGCACTTGCTTCGGCTCCGCCCCGCTCCATCTGCACTGGGCCAGGCTTCCACCATCCGGCCATTGGGACAGCCCGCTCCTTTGTCCCAAGTTGTTCCTTTGGAACAGGTCACAGTTTGCGAGGAGTCCTCTGACAGCCCCCCAGAGGATGCCCCCCGCAAACATACGTGCAAAAGGAGGCACATAGACTCCCCCGAGTCTCTCACTGAAGACACGGACTTGGAGGAAGGGGAAGGCTCCCCAAGATCACCCCCTGAGGATGTCTCCTTTGGAGACATCATGGAAATGCTTCGCATAAGGAGGGGGTGGTCTGCCCCCAAGTCTTCCTCGGATGAGTCCGTGTTCTTGGAGGCATTTGAAGCGGGCCCGTCTACCTCTTGGGTGTCCCCTCCTGCCGACCCCCTGGTGGACCTGATTACCACCAGGGCGTGGAAGGAACCGGACACCGTGGAGCCAACCCCAAAAAGGCCTGACCGTATACTTAGTCCCCCGGCTGACCGTGCCCATTGGAGTAAGGGGCCTCCGGTAGATGCCATGTTGACGGTGGCAGCCACCAAGAGGGAACTTGCTCAGGAGAGTCCCTCAGTCCATCCCCCGAGCAAGGAGTCTCGGATGATGGACCACTTGGGGAAGCGGATGTTTAGTTCAGCGACCTTCTCAGTAAGGGCGCTGAACTACCTGGCACATGTGATTAGGATGCAGCGCGATCTTATCAAGGAATACGCTGCATCCCCCCCAGAGTCCATGTCGGAGGAGGACAAAGTGTTGCACTCCACCCGTATGGCCACTCTCAGGTCCGTCACTAATACCTCTATGCGGTTACTGTCCCATGCTATGGAAGGTGCCGTTAGAGCCGCAGGGGCAGGCCTAGTTACCAAACGTCAGGCCTGGCTCCATCATTGCGATTTCACGGAGCCCTTCAAGGCGTCATTTGCGAATGCCCCCTTCGATGGTTCTGCCCTCTGTGGCAAAACTGTTCGTGATACCTTGACCCAGAGCGAAAAGGACGGGAAGACGCTGTCTGCCGTCGGAATCCGCTTCTCTGTGCCCCAGAGGCCCTATTCTAGGAACCAAAAGGGCCAGAAGAAGATGTGGTTCCGGAAGTCGCAGCAATCCCAACCCGCTCCGGACAACCAGTCCTTCCGTGGCAGAGGAGGACAGGGAGGACGCGGCCCCAGGGGCAGAGGGGCTCCCAGGAACTTCGGGTTCAGAGAACCCTTCTCTGAACGGCCCGCGCAGCAGCCCTGAAGGGTTGCCCGGCTGCTCCACTCTGGAGGCAGTCGGGGGACATTTTTTGGAGCACCTAGCGGCATGGGAGTCCATAACATCAGACCGCTGGGTCCTCCAAATCATATCCAGAGGATACCCTATCCCATTTCGTCACATGCCAAAATTGAAGTCCCTCCCTGACGTTCCACCCGGTCAGTGGGAGGCCGCTTTGGCAGAAATTGGCCATCTGCTAAAGAAAAGAGCCATCCAGCCCATCCCCCCAGACCAGATCGGATCAGGGTTCTACTCCAGGTTCTTTTTAGTGCCAAAAAAGACCCGACCGTATACTTAGTCCCCCGGCTGACCGTGCCCAAGGGGCCTCCGGTAGATGCCATGTTGACAGCGGCAGCCACCAAGAGGGAGCTTGACTAAGGCCCTAAGACCAATTTTAGACCTTTCACTCTTGAACCTGGCAGTTCCCAAGGAGAAGTTCCGAATGGTTACGTTGCAGTCTATTCTCCCCCTTCTGGGAGAAAATCACTGGATGTGCTCCATAGACCTCAAGGATGCATACTACCACATACTAATGGACAGGCGCTCCAGGAGGTTTCTCCGCTTCTGGCTGGGAGCCAGTCACTACCAATTCCGGGTCCTTCCCTTTGGTCTCACCACAGCCCCCAGGGTGTTCACCAAAGTATTAGCAGTGGTAGCGGCCCACCTGAGGCTTCAGGGGGTGCAGGTCTTCCCTTACCTGGACAACTGGCTTCTCACCGCCCCAATAAGGCATCTACTATTATTGGCGCGAGACTCCCTTCTCCATCTAGCTCCCCGCCTGGGCATCACAATAAATACAGAAAAATCCAACCTAGCACCCACACAGTTCATAGATTTTATAGGTGCCAGGTTAGACACGAGACGGTTAAGAGCCTTCCTCACTGCGGACAGAATTCAGAATCTGCAGCTCCAGGTGCGGGCCATTCTCCACTCCAGCTCAGTTCTGGCGGAGTTGGTCCTGAGGGCTCTAGGGTCCATGGCGGCAGCGATAGCTCTTCTTCCTCTCGCCAGGTTCAATATGCATCCTTCAATGGACACTCTAGTTCAGTGGTCGATCTTGCTCTTCCTATGCATCATCCCATTGCGATCAGCAAGGCTTGCAAGCGGTCCCTCCTGTGGTGGCTCCACTCTCCAGATCTCCACGGAGGCCGCCCCTTTTGTGCTTCTCCCCCTCTCACCACGGTGACCACGGATGCCTCCCGCCTCTGGTGGGGGGGCATTTTGCAGGCCGGACGGTCCAAGGCACGTGGAACGATTCAGAGACCTTAATGAATATCAACGTTCTAGAGATGAGAGCAGTGCTCTTAGCGTTGCTAGCACTTCAGGCCTTTCTTCCCTTGGGAACTATTGTGATTCAGTCGGACAACATGTCTGTCGTCTGGTATATCAACAAGCAAGGAGGAACCAGGTCTTACCCTCTTTGTCGAGAAGCCATGAGAGTGTGGGAATGGGCAATCTCCGCCAACCGCTTTCTCATAGCAACGCATATTCCGGGTCGGTCCAACATCCTTGCGGACAAACTCAGTCGCACCATTCTCACCCCTTACGAGTGGTCTCTCAATGCTCAGGTAGCGAAACGCATCTTCGCACGGTGGGGAACTCCTTGTTGCGATCTTTTATGCCTCCCTCAAACACCAAGTGCGACAGTTTTTTCGCTCTAATACCTCCTCCCAGAGATACCCCAAGAGACGCTCTGGTGCATGCTTGGCCACCCGGCCTTCTTTATGCTTACCCCCCTTTGCCTCTGATGCTCCAAGTTCTTCAGAAAGCCTCTCGGTTGGGGTGCAGAATGATTCTCATTGCCCCATTTTGGCCTCGACAGATCTGGTTCCCTTTCCTAAGGTCTCACTCAGTGAATCCTCCTTGGATTCTAGATCCCATTCCGGATCTGATATCTCACCCATCCCGCTTATCAGCTCTGAATCTGGACAACCTGAAGCTGACTGCTTGGCTGCTCCAGTTCCACTCCTGATCAGGACTCCCGGTATTTCGTCTCCAGTTAAGGCCATCCTGGTGGCGGCTCATAAACCATCCACCAGGAAAGTTTACCGCAGCAAGTGGAAACGGTTCTCCATGCGGGTGGAGCGGCAAGGTCTAAACCCCTTCACAGTTCCCCTTCCTCTGGTGCTTGACTTCTTAACCACTCTTTTTAATGATGGTGCCAGCAGTTCCACGGTCAAAGTGCAACTTGCGGCAATTTCTCATTATCATATTGGTCACGACTCCAGTCCACTGATGTCTGCCAAATTGTGTAAGATTTTCCTAAAAGGTACTTTTCTTCTCAGGCCCCCGGTAAAGCAAGTGGTTCCTCCTTGGGACCTTTCATTGGTCCTTCAGGCCTTGACCGCTCCCCTTCAACCTGCGGCGGTAGATCTGAAATTTTTATCTTTCAAGACGGTCTTTTTAGTAGCCATTACCTCGGCCAAGAGAGTTTCAGAACTTCAAGCCTTATCAGCCACGCCTCCTTACTTGGTCTTTCATCCGGACTGTGTATACCTCAGGACCAACCCGTCCTTTCTTCTTAAGGTAGCTTCTGAAGCAAATATTAATCAATCCATTAACCTCCCTGTTTTCTTTCCTAAATATCAAAACAAGGGTGAATACAAGCTTCATTCCTTAGATGTTCACAGGCAACTTAGATTTTATCTAAACAGGACAGCTGGTCATAGGCAATCCGACCAGTTGTTTATTTCCTTTGCTAAATTCAATTTGGGCAAGTCCATTTCCAAAGTCTCATTATCACGCTGGATTTCGCAGTGCATCTTATTGGCTTATCAAGCTTCTGGAAGGCCTGCACCGGAGGGAGTACATGCCCATTCAACCCGGTCAGTTTCTACCTCGGCGGCCTTTAAGGTTAGGATTCCTCTGGATGATATTTGTTCAGCAGCCACTTGGCCTTCATTGCATACCTTTATTTCCCACTACAAGTTGGATATTACATCTAGAGGTAGAGCATCCTTTGGCTCCGCGGTGCTCCGGAATATCCTTCCATGATGGCCGCCCAAGATTCAGGTAGCTGGGGACTCTGTCCCACAGGTTGCAGACAAATGAATCTCCTACTTCAGATTTAGAAGTTATGTACTCACCATAACGTTCCATCTGAGTAGGTGTATTCATTTGTCTGCAACCATCCCGCCCTCCTATCCCCCTGGCCTTTTTCAGTTTCCTGCATATTATGTGTTACCCTTTTCAGGGTGTTCATGCTGTTGGCAAACTCGATCTGAGGTCATGTAGGGAGAGCAGGGCATTATGGGTGAGGGGAGGAGCTGAGAGCTCGGATCCATAGCTGGTAAACCATGCCAGTTCGGATCCGATATCGGATCCATAACCCACAGGTTGCAGACAAATGAATACACCTACTCAGATGGAACGTTATGGTGAGTACATAACTTCTAATTTTCTATGGATCCATCCCTCTTCTCACCCATTGCTTTCCATGGATCCATCCCTCTTCTCACCCATTGTTTTCCATGGATCCATCCCTCTTCTCACCCATTGTTTTCCATGGATCCATCCCTCTTCTCACCCATTGATCTGAAGTAGTTAACTTAATTTGTGCAGCAACCTATGGGATTCGGATCTGACCTCCTAGTTTGCCGCGTTTATCCAACAGCAGCTTGATCTACAGCTCCAAGCTTTCAAGACTTTTGTGAGGAAAAAAGTTACATTTTTTCTCTCCTTTCTTCTGATTTTTGGTTGTGTGTGTTTACAGGTGCAAAGAACAAGGCAGGAAACCACTGGATAAACACTTTATATAAGTAAAGCTTTTGGATACAATCCTTTCTCAATACAAAACAATGCATAGAACCAGCTCTTTATATATAGGTCCAAATATATCACATGACATGCAGCCAAAATCACATGATATGTCATCCAAATCACAAAAACATTTTAAAGAAACATTTAAAAAAAACTTTTTTAAAAAGCTTAATACAAAACTTGAAATACTTTAATAAAACTTTAAAAATATATATATATAGATAAAAATTCAGGCTAAGAGAGATTAGCTCTACTTAATTTAACTAAAATAGGTTTGAGACTGACTTGGCTATTCAAGCCTGGTTTTGAATCACTCATAAGTCTCAAGATCCATTCATATTCTTTAACTTCTAAGTGATTATTTAGGTCCCTCCCTGTGTAGGTGTAACGTGGTCAATAATTCTAAACCTAAAAAAATGCTGCTGACCAAATTCCTCTATATGTTTGAATAGTGCATTCCTGTCATAGCATCTCCTAATTTCTGACTTATATTCAGTCATCCTGTCCTTAAGCCTACGGGTAGTTTTGCCTACATAGAAAGCATTACATGCCTGGTAGGTAGCCAAGTAAACCACATGGGTAGTAATACATGTACCTGCTACTCTAAAACTAAATGTCCTACCATTGATAGGATGCACAAACGTATCATTTTCTGTACTACAAATGTCATCACAACAAGAACAGTTGTGACATTTGTGAGTACCATATTTCACTATAGTAGATACAGGTGTAGTCCTCTCAAAGTCCTTGTAGCATAGTGAACTCTTAAGGGTCCTCATATTCTTATAAGAGAAATTGGGTTTAGGTCCCAATAAACTTCTTAGTTCATCTGATGCCATCAAGATGACCCAATTATCAGATATAATTTTTCTAACAGCGGGTGTCCTTAAATTATATGTAGTTACATATCTAATAGGTGCTACAGATGTTTGTTTGCACCTAGAGTCAATACTAACAACATCCTCGTACAAAACTGGTTTAAATAAAGTCCGCCTATCTTCCCTAATCTTAATGACCTGTTCATAAAGTAGAGATCTATCATACCCACTAAGCAAGAAATCATTAACCATCTCATTTAATTGTACTTCAAAGCAGTCATCATCGGTATTAAGCCTACTGAGTCTGCAGAATTGAGATTTAACAGTACTTCTAAATATGTGAGGTGCATGCATGCTTGTGGCATAAGTGTATCTACCTGAACAAACTTCTTTCCTAAAGATATTAGTTTGTAGTGTATCTCCAGCAAGATCTAACTTCAAATCCAAAAATGTAATAGAAGTTTCAGATACTGTCATCTTAAACTTTAGAAAAGTAGATGCAGAGTTTAGATATTCCAGAAATTTTTCAAGATCCTCATGGCTACCTTTCCAAAGTAAGAGGCAGTCATCTACAAAGCGTTGAAAAAATGTGATATTACTTTTAAATGGGTTCCCATCACCAAACAAATGCGTTCTTTCCCACTGATACAGTATCAGGTTGGCATAAGTATTGGCTACAGAGGTACCCATAGCCACCCCTGTAAGTTGTAAATATGTGGAGCCATTAAAAGGAAGATGTTGTTTTTCAATGTAACATCCATAAGGCTGCAGATAATTTCAACTTTGTTGGGATTATCACATGTATGTGTCCACAACAATTCTCTTAAAAGCTCCAGGCCTACATCATTAGGAATAACGGTGAAGAGTGATACAATGTCCAAAGAAACTAAAAGATACTTATTGTTGACTAAAGAAGCTTTTTCTTTATCCATCCATCCCCTTAATTTCTTTAATAAATCAAAGCTATCTTTAATGATAGAATCACATTTAGCCAGGTATGGAAGCAGTTGCCCATGTAGATAAATCGAGATGGGTTCTGTAACCCAACCCACACCAGAGACAATAGGTCTCATAGGTGGATCTAGCTTAGATTTATGAATTTTGGGGAGACCATAGAGATGTGGTATAACTGGACAAGTAACAGTGAGATAATTAAATAACTCAAGATCTATATCACCACTCAGTTGCAAATCATACACAACCATGTTTACATATGGAACACTTTTTTTTCACATCCAAACTGGTAATGCATTTAAAAGCTTTAGTGTCTTGTAGTAACTTAAACATAGAATCCATATAATCAACTCGGTTCATAAGAACCACAGCACCTCCTTTATCAGCCTGTTTTATAATTATATCTTTACAGGACTGTAAGCTCTTCAAAGCCTTAAATTTAACATCTTCCTTTTTAATGGCTCCACATATTTACAACTTACAGGGGTGGCTATGGGTACCTCTGTAGCCAATACTTATGCCGACCTGATACTGTATCAGTGGGAAAGAACGCATTTGTTTGGTGATGGGAACCCATTTAAAAGTAATATCACATTATTTCAACGCTTTGTAGATGACTGCCTCCTACTTTGGAAAGGTAGCCATGAGGATCTTGAAAAATTTCTGGAATATCTAAACTCTGCATCTACTTTTCTAAAGTTTAAGATGACAGTATCTGAAACTTCTATTACATTTTTGGATTTGAAGTTAGATCTTGCTGGAGATACACTACAAACTAATATCTTTAGGAAAGAAGTTTGTTCAGGTAGATACACTTATGCCACAAGCATGCATGCACCTCACATATTTAGAAGTACTGTTAAATCTCAATTCTGCAGACTCAGTAGGCTTAATACCGATGATGACTGCTTTGAAGTACAATTAAATGAGATGGTTAATGATTTCTTGCTTAGTGGGTATGATAGATCTCTACTTTATGAACAGGTCATTAAGATTAGGAAGATAGGCGGACTTTATTTAAACCAGTTTTGTATGAGGATGTTGTTAGTATTGACTCTAGGTGCAAACAAACATCTGTAGCACCTATTAGATATGTAACTACATATAATTTAAGGACACCCGCTGTTAGAAAAATTATATCTGATAATTGGGTCATCTTGATGGCATCAGATGAACTAAGAAGTTTATTGGGACCTAAACCCAATTTCTCTTATAAGAATATGAGGACCCTTAAGAGTTCACTATGCTACAAGGACTTTGAGAGGACTACACCTGTATCTACTATAGTGAAATATGGTACTCACAAATGTCACAACTGTTCTTGTTGTGATGACATTTGTAGTACAGAAAATGATATGTTTGTGCATCCTATCAATGGTAGGACATTTAGTTTTAGAGTAGCAGGTACATGTATTACTACCCATGTGGTTTACTTGGCTACCTGCCAGGCATGTAATGCTTTCTATGTAGGCAAAACTACCCGTAGGCTTAAGGACAGGATGACTGAACATAAGTCAGAAATTAGGAGATGCTATGACAGGAATGCACTATTCAAACATATAGAGGAATGTGGTCAGCAGCATTTTTTTAGGTTTAGAATTATTGACCACGTTACGTCTACACCTAGGGGAGGGGACCTAAATAATCACTTAGAAATTAAAGAATATGAATGGATCTTGAGACTTATGAGTGATTCAAAACCAGGCTTGAATAGCCAAGTCAGTCTCAAACCTATTTTAGTTAAATTAAGTAGAGCTAATCTCTCTTAGCCTGAAGTTTTATCTAAATATATATATTTTTTAAAGTTTTATTAAAGTATTTCAAGTTTTTGTATTAAGTTTTTAAAAAACGTTTTTTTTAAAATGTTTCTTTAAAATGTTTTTGTAATTTGGATGACATATCATGTGATTTTGGCTGCATGTCATGTGATATATTTGGACCTATATATAAAGAGCTGGTTCTATGCATTGTTTTGTATTGAGAAAGGATTGTATCCGAAAGCTTTACTTATATAAAGTGTTTATCCAGTGGTTTCCTGCCTTGTTCTTTGCATTTTGGTTCCGTGTGTTTACAGGTCCCTTTTTGTAAAAACCCTCTCTAGTTTAACTATATATTTTTTGGTCTTTTACCTCCCCCTTCCTTCGTGGTTCCGTTAGGGTTGTGTGTGTGTGTGTGTGTGTGTGTGTGTGTGTGTGTGTGTGTGTGTGTTTGGGGCCTAACGTGTATGTTTCTCTCTTTTAGTTAAAATGGATGAGGCCCCAAAATTGATCTTTTCTAAGTGCACCGAGTGTGGCCATAGGCTATCCCCGGCGGATGGCCACACTCGGAGTGTGTTGTGCCTTGGGGTTGAACACCTGTCTTCTGGTTGCTCCATCTGTGCAGCGTTCAACCCCAGGGCACTCAAGGACCGGAGGTCCAAGCTGATTCTGGCAGGTCTTCTGACTCCGGATTCGGCTTCTACCTCCGGTCCTCCTGTGGCTCCCACTGCGGCTGCAGCAGCTGCCACTCCTGCTTCCCTCCCCCTGGCCGGGACTCAACCTCCCACCTTAGGCCTGGAGGAGAGGGAGGCCAGGAAAGAGAAAAGGAGGGAGAAGCACCACAAGCGGTGGGCCGAGGCCTCCGCTTCGGCCCCCCCCCGGCTAAGCGGTCTTCTCCCTCCAGGACTTCTGGGTCTCCTCTGTCTCGGATCCGGTCCCCGTGCTTTTCACCGGGTCCTGAGGAGGAGGAGATCTGATCTCCTTCGAGGTCATCGAGGCGACACTCCCATCCTGCCTTGGTGGCGTCATCGAGATCAACCCGAAGTCTCACGGATGCAGATTTGGACCGGATGATGAGAAGATTCCTCCAGGCCCAACTGCAGATGGGAGTGCTCCTGCCTCCCCCCCTCTGGGGGGGGGGTAGCTTGACCCCTTTTTTTGCCTCGATAGCTCCTTCTCCATCCCGCTTCCCGGGCTCGGAGTCTTCGGAGCCGGGCAGCCTTGGAGCCGGGGGTGTGTCGGCACCGAGAGTCTCAAGTCTGTCGGGTCCATTTTCTTTGGATCCAAGCTCTTGGAGCTGAGGGCTGAGCTTCGGATCCGGCGGTATCGGTATGCCTTTGGCTCCATCCAGGTCGGAGCATACTGGTCCTTCGGATACAATCGCTTCGGTGCCAGCCCCGATCCATCCGTCGGATCTGAGGGAGGGTCTGCAGCTCTCCCTCGGCATTCGACATGGTGGACAGGGCCCTGTCGAGAGATTCCAGGCCCCCGGCCCTTGCCATGGCTCCACCCTGCACTCCTTCTCTGTTGGGCCCGACTTCCATCACCCGGCCCCAGGGACAGCCTGCTCTGATGTCCCAGGTCGCTCCTTTGGAACAAGATGTGGCTGGTGAGACCTCCTCAGAAAGCCCCCCCTGAGGAGGTTCCTCACAAGCAAAAGTGCAAAAGGAGGCACCTGGACTCCCCTGAGTCCTTGACTGAGGATACGGATTTGGAGGAGGGGGAAGGCTCCCCAAGATCACCCCTGGAAGATGTCTCATTTGGTGACATCATGAAGATGCTCAGGATAAAGGGGGGGTGGTCTGTCCCAAAGCCTACCTCGGACTAATCCGTGTTCCTGGAGGCATTTGAAGCAGGCACGTCTACCTCTTGGGTGTCCCCTCCGGCCGACCCCCTGGTAGATTTGATTACTACCAGGGCGTGGAAAGAGCCGGACACTGTGGAGCCAGTCCCCAAGTGCCCGGACAAAATTCTTAGCCCACCCTCTGACAAGTCCCACTGGAGTAAGGGTCCCCCTGTAGATGCCATGTTGGTGGCAGCTGCCACCAAGAGGGAACTAGCTCAGGAGAGTCCCTCGGTTCATCCCCAGAGCAAGAAGTCTTGGTCGATGGACCATTTAGGGAAGCGGGTCTTTAGTTCGGCTACCTTCTCTGTGAGGTCACTGAACTACATGCACATGTGCTTTGGCTACAGCGGGACCTTATCAAAGAGTACGCTGCATCGGCCCCCGAGTCCATGTCGGTGGAGGACAAACGTTTGCACTCCACCCAGATGGCCACTCTCTGATCCATATCAAACACCTCTATGCGGCTTCTATCCCATGCCATGGAGGGAGCCACTAGAGCCAGCAGAGCGGGCCTTGTCATGAGGTGTCAGGCCTGGCTCCGGCCTTCAAGGAATCTTTCGCTAATGCCCCTTTTGATGGTTCTGCCCTCTTTGGCAAAACTGTTTGTGATACCTTGGTCCAGAGTGAAAAGGACGGGAAGACGTTGTCTGCCGTCGGAGTCCACTTCTCTGCTCCCCAGAGGTCCTTCTCCAAGAACCAAAAGGGACAGAAGAAGATGTGGTTCCAGAAGTCGCAACAGTCCCATCCCGCTCCGGACTCCCAGCCCTTCTGCGGAAGAGGAGGGCAGGGTGGACACCACCCTAGAGGCAGAGGGGGCCCGCGCAACTTTGGATCCAGAGAACCCTTCTCAGAACAACCCACACAACACCCCTGAGGGGTTGCCCGACTGCGCCACTCTGGAGGCAGTCAGGATGCATTTCTCGAAGCACCTAGCAGCTTGGGAGTCCATCACAACAGACCACTGGGTGCTTCGCATTATATCCAGAGGATATCAGATTCCCTTTTCTCTTTACCCACATAGCCCCAAATACCTCCCCAATGTCCCACCAGATCAGAGGGAGGCCGTAGCAATAGAAATTAAACAGTTGCTGGAAAAAAGAGCCATCCAACACATCCTCCCAGACCAGTGTGGGTCAGGGTTTTACTCCAGGTTCTTTTTGGTGCCAAAAAAGACGGGGGACTTAAGACCTATCCTCGACCACTCCTCCCTGAACCTGTCAGTAACCAAAGAGAAGTTCCGCATGGTCACCCTTCAATCCATTCTCTCCCTTTTGTGGGAGAATGACTGGATGTGCTCTATAGACCTCAAGGATGCGTACTACCACATTCTGATGGACAGGCGATCCAGAAGGTTCCTCCACTTCCAGCTAGGAGCCAGTCATTTCCAATTCAGGGTCCTTCCCTTTGGTCTCACCACAGCCCCCAGGGTGTTCACCAAAGTGTTAGCAGTGATTGAGGCACACCTGAGGCTCCGGGGAATCCAGGTCTACCCGTACCTGGATGACTGGCTCCTGACCGCCCCTACAAGGCATCTACTCTGCGCAGCCAGAAACTACTTTCTTCGTCTAGCTCCCCGGCTGGGGATCACTATCAACATAGAGAAGTCGTCTCTTACCCTGACTCAGACTATAGACTTCATAGGGGCAAGATTAGACACAAACCAGCTCGGGTGGGGGGCATTGTTCGGGCAGGACAGGCCAAGGCACGTGAGACCCTACGGAGACCTCTCTGCATATCAATGTCCTAGAGATGAGGGCAGTGCTGTTAGCATTGCAAGCACTTCAGCACCTTCTTCCTGTAGGAACTATTGCGATTCAGTCAGACAATATGTCTGTTGTCTGGTACATCAACAAACAGGGGGGAACCAGGTCCTACCCACTCTGTCGAGAGGCCATGAGGGTGTGGGAATGGGCGATCTCCACCAACCGCTTTCTTATAGCAAATCACATTCCAGGGCGGTCCAACATCCTAGCGAACAGACTAAGTCGCACCATCCTGTTACCACACAAGTGGTCTCTGAATCCTGAGATAGCGAATCAGATTTTCGCCGAATGGGGTCAACCCTGTTGCGATCTCTTTGCTTCTCCCTCAAACACAAAATGTTATGACTACTTCGCTCTCATTTCCTCCTCCGGGGAACCTCTGAGAGACGCTCTGGTGCATGCTTGGTCTCCCGGTCTACATTATGCATACCCTCCTCTTCCTCTGATGCTGAAGTTCCTGCAGAGAGCCAGCCAGTTGGGGAGCAGGATAATCCTCATTGCCCCATTCTGGCATCGTCAACCCTGGTTCCCTTACCTTTGGTCTCATCTGGTGAATCTCCCTTGGATTCTGGATCCCCGTCCGGATCTAATATCCCACCCCCTAGATCTCCCAGTCCCGAATCTGGACAATCTCAAGCTCACAGCTTGGCTGCTCCAGTTCCACTTGTAGCTAGGACTCCCGGTTTCTCTTCCCCAGTTAAAACTATTCTAGTAGCAGCGCACAAGCCTTCTATTAGAAAGGTCTATAGTAGCAAATGGAAACGTTTCTCCATTTGGGTGGAACATCGAAATTTGGATCCTTTCACAGCTCCTTGCTAGTGGTATTAGACTTCCTGTCAGGGCTGTTTCATCAGGGGGGTAGCTCCTCCACAGTCAAGGTTCAACTAGCAGCTATCTCTCATTATCATGTGGGAAATGAACTGGGCCCTTTGATCACCACGAAATTGTGTAAAACCTTTTTAAAGGGCACCTTTCTGCTCAGACCTCCAGTGAAGGATGTAGTCCCTCCTTGGGATTTAACGCTGGTGCTTCAGGCCTTAACAGCTCAACCCGTTTGAGCCTGCAACTTCAGTAAATCTTAAATTCTTGTCATGGAAAACGACCTTTCTTGTCGCCATCCCCTCGGCTCGAAGGGTCTCTGAACTACTGGCCCTCTGTGTAAAACCCCCATATTTGACTTTTCACAAGGATAGAGTTTACCTCAGGACCAATCCCTCCTTTCTTCCCAAGATTGCCTCTGAATCAAATATTAACCAGTCCATCAACCTACCAGTCTTCTTCCCTAATTACCAAAACAAAGGGGAATATAAATTACACTCACTGGATGTGCATAGACAACTTCGCTTCTACATCCACAGGACATCTGGTCATAGGCAATCTGACCAGTTGTTCATCTCCTTTGCCAAATTTAACTTGGGTAAATCTGTGTCTAAAGTCACGCTGTCTAGATGGATCTTGCAGTGTATCCTTGTAGCATATGAAAGTTCTGGCAGGCCCGCACCTAAGGGAGTCCATGCCCACTCTACTCGGTCTATGTCTACCTCTGCAGCTTTTAGAGCTAAAGTCTCTTTGGATGATATTTGTTCAGCAGCCACTTGGGCCTCATCTCATACCTTTATCAATCATTATAAATTGGACATTATCTCCAGAGGGAGAGCATATTTTGGCTCTGCAGTGCTCCGAAACATCCTTCCATGAAGTTCGCCCGAGGTTCAGGTAGCTGGGGACTCTGTCCCTCTGTCCCATAGGTTGCTGCACAAATGAAGTTAACTACTTCAGATTAAGAAGTTATGTACTCACCATAATGTTCCATCTGAGTAGGTAAACTTCATTTGTCAGCAACCGTCCCTCCCTCCTGCCCCCTCACTTATGAATGTTTTCATACTCAGGTCCATGGGTGTTACCCACTTATCTTGAAAGTATTAGCCTTCGGGCAGTATCTGCTTTTGGGCAAACTTGATCTGAGGTCAGTCAGGGTTGGCAGGGGATTATGGGTAGGGGAGGAGCTTGGAGCTTGGATCTAAAGCTGTTGAAAACTGCCGGCTCGGATCCGAGGTCGGATCCAAATCCCATAGGTTGCTGACAAATGAAGTTTACCTACTCAGATGGAATGTTATGGTGAGTACATAACTTCTTATTTTCCATGGATCCATCCCTCTTCTCACCCATTGTTTACCATGGATCCATCCCTCTTCTCACCCATTGTTTGCCATGGATCCATCCCTCTTCTCACCCATTGTTTTCCATGGATCCATCCCTCTTCTCACCCATTGTTTTCCATGGATCCATCCCTCTTTTCACCCATTGTTTACCATGGATCCATCCCTCTTCTCACCCATTGTTTACCATGGATCCATCCATCTTCTCACCCATTGTTTTCCATGGATCCATCCCTCTTCTCACCCATTGTTTTCCATGGATCCATCCTAGAAAGCAAAATTTCCCTATAGTATTGTCCATAAAACTGTACACTGTGAAGCAGTAAATACAGAGCAAATACACAAGCTTAGAGCAGATAGTTGGACACTGAGTGGCAATACCGATAGATTTCATATAATTCGGTATTGTGTAAACATTAAAATTTAATACTGTTTAGCACAATCTGCGCTACTAAAGCATCCTTATTCACCTGCACAAAGCACCATTAACCCAACCACAGTACACCACCCCCTTGGAGCTCACCAGTCGAAAGAATGGACAGCATGGATATGCAATTTCCTAACTTCTCTGTAACCAATCTGGTGGACATCAGCATCTTGGGACAATGTAGCAATTGTCTCATGTTTACTGACAACCACTTAATCCTTAAAGAAGCAGACAGTATGCGAGAGGTGTACTCACACAATGACACTGGAGGCTAAACTCTCGCATACAAGCAAACGAGGTTGTTGAAACCACACACATACCACCCACATCGCATAGTACACAACACACACATAGAATATCATATGCTGAGGCACTTAAAAGCAATCTTCCTAAACAACATATATCAATAGACTGTCCATTGTCAAAGCTTTGCCTCAGCAAATCCAAAGGCATTCAGAAAAAAACACCTAAACCACACATACAATCACACTCAATGGAGGCCCAAACACTAAGCCCCTATTTCTCAGAACTCTGGTCATAGGGGAGTCCATTGTAAGACATACTGATGCCCCTGTAACCAGGCTTAACAAGGAGAAGATAAAGGTCAGTTGCTTGTCGGGAGCCAGGATCCACCAAATCATGCACGCACTCACGTTGTTACACCACAGCTACCATCATGATTCCTTCATAATCCATATAGGTGTAAATGACCTGAGATGTACCTCCCTGGACTATATGAAGAGAGACATTATGGAGATTTCAGACTGTGTGTCTCTGGCTGACAGGAGCTTAGCACTGAGCAACATGTTACCATAACTGGGAATGATGCCACAATACGAGCAAAAAATTATTGATTTTAACAACTGTCTGCTTTTCTGATGTCATTCTAAGGGGCTGCAATATTGGTCAGCTTGAGAGGACATGGTTTACAGACCATCTTGTCTTTGCACTTGTTCCTTCTAGGCTTTCAGTTACTGGCTAAAGCTTTATCCACAGTGCCTTTTTTAGACAATGCCAAACTGACAAACTTAACAGCATAGCAAAATTAACTCAGCTGAACCTCAAGGTGTTATTTCTCAATGCCAGGACCCTAATTAAAAGCTACACTCCCTCCAAGCCTTCCTCACATTCACAAACATAGATATCTGTGTAGCATGAAGACATGGTTTAAAGTGGAAAAGAGTAACCTGGAAATGCAGCGTTTCAGTGCCTTCCACACTTTCAGATGAGTAGCTGCACAGACAAAGGATAAAAGCAAATGTTTGTTGATATACATCAGTAACAAGCATACCTCTAGGTTAGTCAAACAATGATGCACTGGAGTTCCTCCATGTACAGATTACCACAGACAAAATCCCATACAGTATTCTGGCCAACTGTAGGTCACTCTGCATGTCCCGAGAAGCTCACAATGCATACGTGGACCTGCTGGAGACACTAAACATACTCTTGAGAGACTTTAATTGCCCATCTATAGACCGGGAATCCTACATGGCCTGAAATCTACAGACAGAGAGATTCCTGGACTTCATAAATACAAACACCCTTGGCTAAGTAGTGAAAATGTCCAACACACTTGACCTCATGCTCACAAATATGGAAGAACACTGCCACTCCATGCCTCATCCTCCCTGGGAAAGGTCAGAACATAAAGTTGTTTCCTTCAAAATCAAAATTAACTGTATAACCCCCACTAAATTCAGTGACAGAAACTATACCGTGGTAAACTACCTTTCATTAAGTGATCGCCTGTCAAAATTCAGTACTCCTCCAAACCCTGAGAACACAGCAGTCTGTGCTGAAGTGGTCTCAGAAACTGTATACAGCTGTGTCAATGGATACATAGAGGTTGGTGTACCTACCAGAAGTAAGCCCAGAACTAGCCACAGAAACAAACTGCCCTTGTGGTATCCCAAATTAAACAGGATATACAACAAAAGGGAAAAAAGTAGGGAAAAAATCAGGAAGGGTAAATCCCATAAAGATAAAAACTCTCCCATCAAACTAAATAGGCAACTAAGAGGGCTAATTAAGTCAAACAAAGCCAACATTCAGTTTAACATAGCCTCCCAGGTGAAAAATAACCATAAGGCCTTCTTCAACTATGTCAGAAACCTCAATGCAGCACACAGCAATGTGCTGAGCTAGTGAGGTGATGAATGGTGCCACGTTCACCGAGTCTGGCACCATAGCAAACCTGTTAGCAGACATATTCAGTTCCAGCTTTACCCCTTCTAACCCCCAACCATCCAACATAACCCCTCCAACAATAACTAGACAGCATGTATTGGCTGTGCTCGCTAAAGCCAAGAACATGGCGTCAGTGGCCCCTGATAACAGCTGGGGAGACTCCTGAACAGTCTAAAAACAAGTTATCAGGACCCCTGGAGTAACTATTTAACTGCACTTTTAGACTCCTGAACAGTCTAAAAACAAGTCATCAGGACCCCTGGAGTAACTATTTAACTGCACTTTTAAAATAGGTTTTGTGCTACAAGAATGAAGGACTGCAATGGTCATCACTCTTCATGATGGAGGACCTTTAACAGATCCTGGAAACTACAGATCCATTAGTCTGACTGGTGTTATTTGCAAAACCATGAAAGAATTAGCATGGAAATTATCAGCAAGTACATAGGACTGTTAGACACTAGATCCATCCCAGATTGCCTTTATCAAAGGAAGGTCATGCCTACCAAACCTAGTGGACTTCTGTGAAGCATTCACTAAGGCAATGGATGAGAGAAAGCAGTGCATACTGCCTACCAAGATATGTATAAAGGATTTGATATAATACCCCACTTGGGCATTCTCAACAAACTTTTAGAACAAGGCATAAACCCATTTATAATATGCTGGATAGCTACCTGGCTCATGGATAGCATCCAGGATGTTAGGATTAGTGAGACCACCTCCACAAAGAGGCTTATCACCAGTGGAGTCCCTTAGGGCTCTGTGCTGGACCTGCTCGACTTTGTCATCTACTGGTCGGAGGTCAAAGCCAGTTTCAAAGCTTCAAGCTAACCACCTTCACAAATGATTGCAAACTGGGAACAATCAAAGAATCCCCCCAAAATGAGAGCACCCTTCAGGAAGGTCTAGTACAGACAAATACTTGGTGCCAAACCATGGCTTAAAACTCAAAACCAAGAAATGCATTATAGTACCTTTTGGGAATCAGACACCCCAGATAACTATATCATCAATAGAACATTACTAAAAGTTGATTCACTAGTCAGGGATCTGTGAACTTATGTGAACTTATGTAGATAGTAACCTAGCCTTCAACCAGCATGTGTCCAAGGTAATAAGAAAATCCTTCTGTGTTGCTCAACTTATAAGTAAGGGTATGGCATTTAGGTCCAGAAAGGTCATTGGACCACTGTACTCAGCCCTGGCCAGACCTGTCATAAAGTATAATGCCCCTTTGGTACATGACCAGACATACACAGCAATTCAAACACCCAGGTTCCTTACACTAAGAATACAGTGAGTAAATAAAATGTCCTATCTAAACTGATCACCTCAAAGTCCTGTCTCTTTACCTATATCATACAGACTACTGAAAGGTGATCTTTGGTTGGCATACAAGGTATCCAAGGAGGACCCTGTTTCTATAAACTTTTGGCACATTTGCAAAATAAACAGCATCAGAACTACTAGATTATAAGCCATAAATTTTGCTTGTGACATAAATAGGACATGAGAGACAGATATGTTTCTCTGAGAATTCCCATTCTCTGGAGCAGGTCCACAGTCATGTGAAGCAGAGTTCCTCCCTAACTGTATTTACGTACAACTTGAACCAATGGATGGGAATCAAAAGTTAACCCCTGGTCTGGCACCTATGTCTTTGATGGATAGTGGTGTTAGTAAATCACCTCTATATAAATCAAATGTGTGGGTCACATTTGGTTTCACAGCTATAGGCTTATATGTGGTCATTATCTTGGTGTACAGCTATGAACCTATGAACCTTTCTTGCTTGTCTCCACTTCAAGATATCTAATGGTATGGATAGTTGTTTAGTAATTGAGAGACAGTTCATGGAACCTACCAATTTTCACTGAGATAGTGACAGTTGTATGTGATTTTAAGAAGATCTGTAAAGTTAGTTGTGAAAGTTGGGTATTTTATTTTGGATTGCAGATTTGGAGGAAGATTTGTCCATTTATCAGCGGACATCTTACTAAAGCTTTTTTTTTCTCCTAGGTCAGGGATAAAGCCTAGTATATGAACAAGTCTCAGCTAATAGTCTTGGAGAGGAGGGTAGCAGTTAGAGTGGGTATTAGAAGCCCAGCATATATAGTAACAGGAAGCATTCTGTTCCTTTTAGGGTTAAACAGAAGTGTACATATTGATTGGGTGAGGTTATAAATCTATTAACATTTTTTGATGGTTTGTAGGGTTTGTGTATTTTGCCTTGACAAAAGACCAATCACTGGGAGAACATATGCTGACTTGGACATAAGTACATCTGTCAGTAGTCAGCAGACTGGAAATAGGGAAGATGCTTTGAGATACTTTAATATTTTGCCAGTTATGACATCTATATAATTTTTTATTAAGATTCTTATGGCCCCTATGCCTGATGACCATCCAGCTACTACCACTTGCCCTTTCATCTTCCATCACCATCTCATGAGATGATCATGGAGAGATCATTATTCAGACTGCCATGAGGTTTTTTTTCATTTTAAGCCTGACCCCTCCCTCTGACACCTTCCCATGTGGACACGTGTATTCCTGCCTACATGACATGAAGGCCTTACGAACACAGCTTATCAAAGCCAAACATACCCCTGTCCTCCAAAAACTGCATGCTATACAGTCTGCCTCTTTCTTTCTCCTGTAGATGTTTGCACTGTACTTGGTCAAACTGCCTCCCCCTACCAGGATGAGCAAACTATCATTGACACCCACTCCAATCCCCCCTCCCAGCTCCTCCAGCAGCTGATCTGTTCATTTATGTTGGGTCACCTGAGTCATAGTCAGGGCTTCATCCAACAGATCCATACTATTGCTATAAGATGTTTAAATCAGAGTAAGGACTCTAACCATATTCCAGCATATTTTTGGAGTTGAACTTGCTTAACATGGATTGAGTTTATGGCTGGAATAGTGAGTGATTTAGCCTTTTGTAACTGTAATGCTACCAAAGAGCATGCATGTTATTTTGGAAATTTTAATTATGGGATTGTTTTTCTCAGTCCAAGTCAGCTATTTTGTCAAAACCTGCATTTACATGGGTTTCAACTATGTAGGAGTTATTGTCCAAGGCGAGACTGAGAATGTATCTATGTAGTTGTTAAGATAGTTGTAGTTCATGGAGAAACAGAAGTAATTCATTTTGTAATGTCATCAATAAACAGAGAATATACGAAAAAAAATACAAGGATTTTGCCACTGGGGACACCTGCTTAAAGATTATATAAACAGAAGACTCTGTGCCTGGTACAATAATAACAAAGATGCAGTTTGAGAGCTAGATGTTAATCTAGGCCTTAGTATGGTCTGCAAACTGTAACTGTCCAATGTTAAAAATGAGTAGATGGTGATCTATGTTTAAAAAGCTTTTTGAGGTCAGTGGGTCAGGCATCAGTAGGTATGTCTTTTTCCATGTTATAGCTTATATGTTCTGTAACTGAATATAATGCCCATAAGTTTACCGTGACCATTCCAGAATCTATGTTCAGACCTTGAAACCAGGTTATATTTATTAACATGTTGTAGAACTTGATGCAGTATTTTTTCAAATGTTTTCATTAGAGAAGCAGAGGTTTGTGACAGATATGACACCTTAAGTAGCTCTGAGAGATATGATTTGAGAGGGATAAAAATCATGAACTTAAACTGAGGAGGTACTATGCCAGAGGCTGAAGAGACAACTGCCGTCCTTTAGAAAGTAGAGCACAAGGTTACTGAATCAGGGTTATGCCCCTTGGTAATTTCTGTAACAGTTGTCTGACTTGCCAGATTGGAACTGCTTTAAAATAAAAGCAGGGTGTGACACCGGGGTGTACTTTCTGTATTTGGGGAGGCTGTGTAGCTGTTAGAGTTGGTTTTGAGAGGAGGAATACATTGCTAATATAGTCTTTAGCTGTGTTTACTTGTTCTGTGGAAGTGGTTGTTTTCTAAGGTCAAACAACATAGGTGGGGAAAACAGAAGGCGAGGCACACACTTCTTAGCTGAAAGTGATTAATAAAATTGAGTGCTTTGTGTGTATCAACAAGACTTCTTCAGAATACAAAAAGTAAAAAAAAAAAAATCAAGCTATTTAAAAGTCCCTGTCCTCATCACATGACCTTAGTTAACCAATAAGCAGGTAAACATATTAAAAAAACAATGTCAGGTCATTGTTTAAATAGCAAAAACAATTTCCATTAATAAATTATCAGGGTTACACTAAATTAGAATGCAATTTTAATACACTGATAATAGACATATTGTCATTAAGACCAGGGTTATAAAAGAATTCAAGCGAATTTGCCATTTTAACTCATTGAATTCAAACAAATCCTCCCATGGCCCACCATGAATATCTCTGTAAACAATGTCCAAACCAAAAAACAAAAGCTTGTAAGTAGGATATTCAGAGACATGCTTAAACAAAGCATTGTTTATGTTCTTGTTTCTAATATCCAAAGTGTGTTTGTACATCTGGTCCCTGAACCTCCGCTGTTTTTTACTCACATAGAAGGAACAACATTCAGTGCATAAAGCAACATATATAACACCCCTTGTGTTACAATTACAATAATAGAAGGACCTGAGATTTTGACCATTAATACAGATCCCATCAGTCTCATACACAAACGTACACACAGAACAAGCACCAGACCTAAAAGTCCCGTTTTTCATATTCGTGTGGGGCAGAGAAAGTATCATCACTTTCCAAAAAATGTTTAAGGGATTTTCCCCTTCTAAATACTAACTGGGGTACATCACCAATAATTCCCGTGTACTTCTCAAAACAAGAGAAAAGTACCAAAAAGCTGGTGCAACTGATGAAACCTGACAAGGGGGGGGGGGGGGTATTGTTATTATGACCAAGGTAAACTATCTGCAATGTATGTACACTCATGTTTTTGATGGCCATTTCTGTGAGGATGCTTTTCTGAATGCTATGCTTTTATCATTCAAAAATATTGACTTTTTACTTCATGATTTGCTTATGCTAGGGCAGATGGATTCTAAAATGTATTTTTTTTTATTTGTAAAACACCCGAGGGTGCCATCTATTTTGGTACTGCCTAAAATTCACAAAAGCATAACTGCCCCCTATGAGGCCAATAGTGGACTCCAGTGAATCCAAAATTCATACTTTAGTGAAGTATGCGGATAGTAAACTGAAGCCTTTAGTTGAGCAGTTTGAATATTTATGTTGAGATTCATGGGATTTTCTCAACAATCTTAAGGATGTAGAGTTCTCTGATTATTTTATTTTTTAAACTGTGGATGTTGTTAATCTATTCAATATTATACCCCATTGTGTTGGACTGGAATGGTTTTTATGAGTTCATGTGTGAATGCACAAACTTAAGTCATGATGAGATAAGTACTTTACACATACTTATGGAATTGATTTTGCAAAACAATTTTGTTTTTCTGGATGGACAATACTTTTTACAAAAGAAGGGGGTTGCCATGGGTGCATCTTGTGTCCCCACATTTGCGAACATTGTTATGCTTCAATGGGAAAAGAAGATCTTATTCCCACATTTTGGTAACATGAACCTCCCTTGGACTATTATTTGCCCACTTTTTGGATGACGTCTTTATTTTATGGCAAGCAGCAGAGGAAGGTATTAATGGGTTTTATTTATTTTCTAAATCACAGTACTTCTTTTTTTGCATTTTACATGTTTATAGTCGTACTGTTATTAGTTATCTGGATGTCACTATTGAAAGGATGCCATTTAGTAGTAATATACTTCGAAAACCTACATATTCGAACAGTTTATTACATTACAGTATTTGTCATCCTGACTTTCAAAGGAGGGCGATTGTTAAAGGTCAGGCAGTTAGACTGACGTGCTTGGTTACTGAAGATGACACTTTTTCTCTTGAATGTGACAAACTTATACGTATGTTTACATATAGGGGGTATCCCTTGGACTTGGTTTTAAAGATATTTGATGAAGTCCAAAAGGGAAAAGGGTATTTTTTGCCTTATTTTGCGACAAGAAGGTCCCACGGAAATGTTTTCTCCCAATAGAAGGGTTACATCTGGATACACCATCTTTTGTCATGAAATACACAGTAGACCACACTGAGATTTTTGAAGTACTAAAATGAAACGGGGTACTTTTCTCTTCTTTTGACAAGTACACAGGAATTATTGGTGATGTACCCCAGTTAGTATTTAGAAGGGGCAAATTCCCTTAAACATTTTTTGAAAGTGATGATACTTTCTCTGCCCCACACGAATATGAAAAACGGGACTTTTAGGTCTGGTGCTTGTTCTGTGTGTACGTTTGTTTAAGACTGATGGGATCTCTATTAATGGTCAACATCTCAGGTCCTTCTATTATTGTAATTGTAACACAAGGGGTGTTATATATGTTGCTTTATGCACTGAATGTTGTTCCTTCTATGTGAGTAAAACACAGCGGAGGTTCAGGGACCGGATGTACAAACACACTTTGGATATTAGAAACAAGAACGTAAACGATGCTTTGTTTAAGCATGTCTCTGAATATCCTACTTACAAGCTTTTGTTTTTTGGTTTGGACATTGTTTACAGAGATATTCATGGTGAGCCATGGGAGGATTTGTTTGAATTCAACGAGTTAAAATGGCAAATTCGCTTGAATTCTTTTACAACCCTGGTCTTAATGACAATATGTCTATTATCAGTGTATTAAAAGTGCATTCTAACTTAGTGTAACCCTGATAATTTATTAATGGAAATTGTTTTTGTTATTTAAGCAATGACTTGTCATTGTTTTTTTTTTTATATGTTTATTTGCTTATAGGTTGATTAAGGTCAGGTGATGGGGAGAGTGACTTTTACATAGCTTGATTTTTTTTTTACTTTTTTTATTCTGAAGAAGCCTTGTTGATACATACAGACGAAAGTGCTCAATTTTATTAAACACTTCCAGCTAAGAACTGTGTGCCTGTTGTTTTTCCCACCTAAATTATTGGATTTGGTTCATTGGTTCTTGGTTTTTGGTGTTTTTCAAGGTCATTATTTAATGAAATTAACTGGCTATTCTTTGACAATTTTCTAGAACATTTAGGCTATTAGACCATGTAGTTTTGTTCCAAAGGAAAGTATAACGTTGTTGTTGTATTTATGTTAATTCTACAAGACTTGGATTATTCAAGCAAAAGCTTGGCAGTGACCTTACCTTTGTGTGGCTTTCCAAAGATGTCTAGCTTTATTCCTTTATTTATTTTTGTATTTATTTATTTACGTTTGTTGAAAGTCGGGGACAGGTATGACCCTTTGAACATTGTATTCTTTTAGGAATGCTTGTTTATGATAGAGCTGAGAATATTATGGAGCAGGTAAAGTGAAGTTATTTGTCTGTTTTATTGATAAATGGCATCCCAGTAAGTTACATACTAATAGAAGTTGTGTTTCTAGTTCAGAGAAACTACATTTGTAATGGTGGAAGTGGTTTTGCATTTATAATGTAATGTTATTAGAAAAGTGCAGAGGTCACATTATGAATTTGGGTGACCAAGCTATTTGGGTAGGATAGAGTTACCACTTATGGCATTAGGTCTAGTAAGGGTGGCTATAATACGGGTGTGGTTTAAGTGATTAGCTGCTCTTTCTTGCAGCTATTTACGTGAGCCATGTTAGTTAATGTTAAAATAAGCTGGTATGGTGACTTTATTTTTGAGGTAGTTCTGAAGCATTGCTTTTATTAAATCTTCAAAATTCTTTAGTAGTGGTTGGTCAGGGAAGTAGGCATTCCATGTACATAGTTTTGGAAGGTTACAACAGTAAGTTCAACAATTATGCATTTGGGTTGTCTTCATGGTACAGTTAATCTGTTTACTAAGTTAATTTAAAGGTTAGTTTTAATTTATTTAAGAAGCATTACCCCTCCATCACTTGTTTTGGTACCTGGTCTGTTCTAGAAAATGTTAGAGATTTGATTAATAAAATTTGAGGACCATATTTCTTATGTCATTCAGGTTTTGCTTATGACTACTTCCTCAGCATTCTTTGTCTGAGGCCAAGCTGCTAGGATCGACCATTTATTTTTCAGACTATTTGTGTTTATAAGGACTATTTTTTAAGACTTTGGGCCTACTTTTTTGCTTATGAGTGGGAGCAGATGATTTACTACACTTGTACATTTGAGAATAGATGCTGAGTGGTGCAGGGTTTGAGTTTTTATCTCCTGCAAGTATTAATTTGAATATGTGGAAACAAAAGTTAGACTTGAAAAATAAGTGGGATGTAAATATTCTTTCTGGTCTTCTCAGACAAGTGTCTAGGTGCACAGTCCACAAACATCATTCATTACCAAGTTATATGTACTTTGCTGGTAGTCAATAGTTTGAAATGAAGTGGTGCACTCTGTACTAATGCACCAGTTGTCTGTTATCCATATAATAAAAACAGCCATACCTCTCAGCTGTCCAAATTTTCACAGAATGCACAGATTTTCACCTCATATTTTTAAGCTATTCCTCATAAAATTTGTGAATTTTCTGGTAAAGCAGATCTGAGGACTGAAGTCACTAAATAATGATATACATTTGTATTTCAGACTTCATATTCTTCAGAAAAATGGAAGCTAAGACAAATCCTATTATTCTAGCAACTTTCAAAGTTTATAAGAGCAATATTTAAAGTTGTCCCTATTTTTGGGCCTTTACCCCCCATCCTGTCAGGCTTTGTCCAGATTTTTGCTCTAAGAGGTTGAGAGGTATGAAAAAACACTGTCAGGACTGCACCTGCTGTAACGGCCATATTTACATTCGATCTGCTGTCAAATTATAGCACTGAAAGTTTTGTTGCTCTTTTGGCTTATGTTACAGAGAAGACCAGTTTATGAAAAACATGTCATGTCCATCCAACCCGATTTGTTTTTGTGATTACGTTGCTGTGGAAGTTAACATTGATGTTGTGTGCCTTGGACCAGTACCTTTCCAAAGATTTATAGGCAATACGAAGGGACGTAAAAGACAGAAGCAGGCTAAATTATAAAAAGCGTGGCTGAGAAACAGGAAGCAAAAAAGTGGCAGAAACACTTATCTTAAAACAGAAGGAAGTGCCTGGTCCCACAGGGTCAGTCTTGAGACCAGTGTTTTTGTCACCTTTGCATCCGGCATCATGACAGACACTGAAAAGAGGATCCACCTGCCTGCAGATGATGCTAATACAGAGAGGGCAGTGCATTATGGTAGACCAACCCAACACAAGGGTGTAAAAAAAACTGGAAGAATGACCTAAAAGTAACATTTCAGGTTTAATGCAGAACAGGTAAAGTATTTCACTCAGACGGCAATGATCTCAAGCAGGAACACCGGCTGTGAGGAAAGAGCGAAATATACCACTAAACTGAAAAATAAGGCAAATGAGACGAAAGAATAATGTAACAATAAAGTCAGCACAACATCAACTATAATGAGCCAAACTACAATGTAATGCCTACAGGAAGTATTCTACAGGGAAAGACTTATTTCTTGTTAGGTATGTCCATAGAGAGTGGGGTAAGAAGTATGTGCCCCTATTAGGTCACCCCTTATGAACTGGTTCTGCTCAAACAAATAATAAGAAAACTGAAGGTTTCAACCATAGAGTATGTGCCCTTACTTATTCTCCAGTAGTAAGTAACATTGAAAACATTATTAGGCAACACTGGCCTACATATAGGCAGCATTACAAACTGTCATTATGTCTAAGGACATTACCAAAACCTTTCACATCTCAAATTTTGGAATGGACATGGTAAATGGTAAGGGCACTAAAAATGTGGAGCATGTATGTCAGTATAGGTTATATATATAAACACAAAGATTTTTATTAAGACAATTTTAATAGATTTTAAATAAGGAGAGGCATGGCAGGCAATGTCATATCAAGTATATGGTTTTTATTGTAGTTTTTTTTTTTTGTCCAGTTCTACATATAAAAAGCGGAGACAAATCGAGAGACAACGGGAGATATGACCACAGTTATTCTATTAAAAAAAAACAAGAAAAATGCTATATATAAGCATATGATTTATAGGTAGACAAGCCTCCATCAAACCCCACTTCCCCTGTTACCTAGTCTAACTCTGAGATCACGTGTCGTGACCTGCAAGGTAACAACAGAAATTGTATAAGTGAAAATTGTCACTAGACTCCCAGGTATAAATGATTTTATAAGCTTAAACCATTTTAAGTCTGGACTAGTCCTGTAATGTGAGAAAGAGAAAATTAGTATTATATCAATACTATGTATTTAATTCATTATGGTATTTATTTATTTATGTATATATCGAAGCAATAATGTATATATATATATATATATATATATATATATATATATATATATATATATATATATAATTAATTCATTATAGGTTTATTCAATTTAAAGCATTTAAAGCATTTATTGTTTTACGCCAAATGTGCTATTTAAATGACTGAGGTTGACAGAGTAAGTTGTTCTGATGAAGTCTGCGTACTGTCAGATGAAAGCGCTTAACAACTGTGTTCTGTTTTTGTATTACTGAGGAGTTTTTTACGAATACCCATCGGGTTCGCATTAAGTCTATAACTCTAATTATTGCCATTATTTATTAAATGTAATTTACCACCTTTTCTCCTAAACTCACTAGTTTAGGAAGGAAACAGCAAAGCAGTAAGCCAAAATCAGGGCCAGCTGAGCAGTACACAAACTGTAATGGTTGCACATTGTCAGTTGTCATCCCACAATGTAGTTAGACTGCATTTGCAGGATATGAGGCAGTGAGAGTTTGTCACTCTCTGTTAATGTTTATTTTTCATTTTGGGCTTTATAGATCCAGTTAAATCGTTTGTTGGTGTGCATATTTGCATGTATACAAGCCACTGTGTCTCAGGTCTGTGGCAGTTTGAAGACTATTATAGAAGTATTTTTACATTTTAGGATTATGGCAGCAAACAATTTAGTTATTTGTCAAGTGACATTTTGGAAAGTGTCCTACAAACATTAGCACCATGTCTCTGCTTAGATTATTCGGACTCACTGTATTCTGTAACAGCACATTTGTACCCAGTGTATATCTGGCACAGCATCTGTACCTGCCATCTCTTTCTCTTTGCAGGGTGTTTCCAACCACTGTGTCTTAGGCTGACCAATTTGCGGTCACTGTGTTTTTGACCAGGGGTTTCCTAACTCGTCACCTACTAGCAATCGCTAATCGTCTTGCACTAATTTTGTCTCAGGCATGGAACCATATGTTTCTGTCCCGAGTATTAGCATCCACCATGTCTCCAGTCAGTCATTTTCACCTGTAGATATGCTCATCCCAAATCTCTCCCTTTTGTTCCTGATTTCTTTCAGTAAGAACTTTTTTTTTAGGGGGGGGGGTTGGCATAATGATTAAGATGTTTTCCTCCCAGACACAAGGTACAGGGTTTAATTCTCACCTTTCAAAGAGGAAGTTGGCTAGGCGTAAAATGGCGTGCAGGGGCACCTAGCCTAGTTTTTGCTTATAAGGCCTATTAAGACCTGTGTTGATGTTTCTATTTAAGCCCAGTATCATTGCTTCCGAAAGCTGATGTATTTTGCCTTTTTTTAATTACCTCCCATGCTATAATCTCCTACGCTCACTGCCCTAGCTCAGTACCAATGGGTCTTAAATTCCCTTTCTCACCCTGCAATATCCCAGTATTCATGTTTGCAATGCACTGTGCAGCATCCCTGTTCTGACTTTTTCAAGTGCTGTTCCATTTTTACTAACTCTCTCATGTCCTGAACATTTCCTCCTTCTGTGAAGCCGAGCACTTTTACATATCCTTATACAGAACTGCTCCACCAGCAGTGGGATAGCAAATACTCAGTTCTGATTTTTTATTTTTCTGTAAGCTTGTTAACTACCCACTTGGACAGATGCCAGTCTATTCCCTGGTGTCTTACGTCTGCAAAAGAAACCGCACTGTCTACTCTTTTGTTCTCTTTTCTTGATCAATAAACTAGATAACATACTAGGGATTTTTAAATCCAAAGGCTGCATGTTGCATTTGTTCATTGATTTTTTTTTGGTTAAGGTAGCAGAATATAACATGGACTAAGCATTTTACTTGCACTGCTAATGCTGTATTCCCGTTAATGTCATCCTTGATGATAATTACTTAATTATTATGTTAATTATTCACTGTCTTTCATAAATGCATTCCGTCATGGTGTTTTGTTACCTTTGGGAAGGCAGTTAGATGAAAGGTTGCTTATGCCTTTCATATTTAATAGACTTTTCCAGTAAATCATTAATTAATGAAACCAAGCATTGAAAGAGTTTAAATAATTACTGCATTTTACTGAACATAAGAAAACTAACACTTTCGAGGTGCAATTAACGAAAGCAGATATCAAATGTTCAAAAAAAGCATGAAATAGAAAATTCTACCTTTAAGCTGTACCTCTGTCCAATAACATAGAGTAAAATATATTTTGTAGCAAACTATGTACCTCGAAATGTAATAAAACAGACAGATGTATAGAAAGTATTTGCTCCTTACTCAGTGAAATGTCATTTTGCAATCTCAAACATTTAGTATTTATTTCTTTATTTAATAAAAGGTACTTGACCTGGTCCAGGCACTATTTGCAACAACAGTCCAGGCAAAACACAACAAACCTGACCAGCTTTAGGTTTATACACTTATAAACACACTTAAGTATGCTTGAAAGGAAGGTTAAGCCAAAGGTAAGAAACAGGGAATATTACAATAATTAAAAGCTATTTAAGAAATCTTCCTTTACCTCAGGATTAGTTTAAAACACAAATAGAATGTTTGTGCCACACTCATATAATCCTAGAAAACACCATGCATGCTCTATAAACAAAGATTAAACTGTAATTTATGAAGGCTCTGTGCTGTTCAGTTATCAAAGAAATATTACCAGAAATTCAAATCACACTGTTTATACCACTACATCAGGACTAGTCACTCAGTGTAAATATTGCGTCTAGGAAAATTGCTGACAGAAACTTATGTTAATGTGATACCCCAACTTCATGTAAAAATGGGAAAAAGAGGATAGATAGCAACATCATAAGAGAAAATCGCATGTAAAAAGATAAATAAAAAAGTCAGTCTAGATGTTCAAAATAAGAGCGTGACCATGGTAATGCTTAGATTCGGGATAAAAATTCAGCAGCAGCATACAAGGTAACTAACCAAAAATGCACATGACAATAATCTCTAAAGCATTTACACTTGGATGCAACCATAAGGTCATAAAGCTGAGTTCTGCTGCAGTTAGCTAGTTTGAACCCGAGTATCTCTGCTAATCCCCATTACAATAGATATGCTTCTAACCAGAGATCTCCTGTGACTTGTAGACAAACCCCTCCTATCAGCTCCTTACAAGTCATTAGATGATTACAGTTTGGACATTTCTGAGAAAGACCAGGGACATTGGGAACAAGATCAAAAGCTAACGTTTGATCCACATTAATGGTTGAATGCTGTAAGACTAAATAGTAAATGGTATTCACGCCACCAGACATTCTGTGTACATTTTAACTGGTGATGGCAGATGCTGGACAGGGACCTATTTATACTCACTATGAGCGTGTTCTAAGGTCTGTCCTATCTTAGAGAAAGCACAGGAAGTAGCATTTATACTCACTATGAGCGTGTTCTAAGGTCTGTCCTATCTTGGAGAAGGCACAGGAAGTAGCATTTATACTCACTATGAGCGTGTTCTAAGGTCTGTCCTATCTTGGAGAAGGCACAGGAAGTAGCATTTATACTCACTATGAGCATGTTCTAAGGTCTGTCCTATCTTGGAGAAGGCACAGGAAGTAGCATTTATACTCACTATGAGCGTGTTCTAAGGTCTATCCTATCTTGGAGAAGGCACAGGAAGTAGCATTTATACTCACTATGAGCGTGTTCTAAGGTCTGTCCTATCTTGGAGAAGGCACAGGAAGTAGCATTTATACTCACTATGAGCGTGTTCTAAGGTCTGTCCTATCTTGGAGAAGGCACAGGAAGTAGCATTTATACTCACTATGAGAGTGTTCTAAGGTCTGTCCTATCTTGGAGAAGGCACAGGAAGTAGCATTTATACTCACTATGAGAGTGTTCTAAGGTCTGTCCTATCTTGGAGAAGGCACAGGAAGTAGCATTTATACTCACTATGAGCGTGTTCTAAGGTCTGTCCTATCTTGGAGAAAGCACAGGAAGTAGCATTTATACTCACTATGAGCATGTTCTAAGGTCTGTCCTATCTTGGAGAAGGCACAGGAAGTAGCATTTATACTCACTATGAGCGTGTTCTAAGGTCTGTCCTATCTTGGAGAAGGCACAGGAAGTAGCATTTATACTCACTATGAGCGTGTTCTAAGGTCTGTCCTATCTTGGAGAAGGCACAGGAAGTAGCATTTATACTCACTATGAGCGTGTTCTAAGGTCTGTCCTATCTTGGAGAAGGCACAGGAAGTAGCATTTATACTCACTATGAGCGTGTTCTAAGGTCTGTCCTATCTTGGAGAAGGCACAGGAAGTAGCATTTATACTCACTATGAGCGTGTTCTAAGGTCTGTCCCATCTTAGAAAAAGCACAGGAAGTAGCATTTATACTCACTATGAGCGTGTTCTAAGGTCTGTCCTATCTTGGAGAAGGCACAGGAAGTAGCATTTATACTCACTATGAGCATGTTCTAAGGTCTGTCCTATCTTGGAGAAGGCACAGGAAGTAGCATTTATACTCACTATGAGCATGTTCTAAGGTCTGTCCTATCTTGGAGAAGGCACAGGAAGTAGCATTTATACTCACTATGAGCATGTTCTAAGGTCTATCCTATCTTGGAGAAGGCACAGGAAGTAGCATTTATACTCACTATGAGCGTGTTCTAAGGTCTGTCCTATCTTGGAGAAGGCACAGGAAGTAGCATTTATACTCACTATGAGTGTGTTCTAAGGTCTGTCCTATCTTGGAGAAGGCACAGGAAGTAGCATTTATACTCACTATGAGCGTGTTCTAAGGTCTGTCCTATCTTGGAGAAGGCACAGGAAGTAGCATTTATACTCACTATGAGCGTGTTCTAAGGTCTTTCCTATCTTAGAGAAAGCACAGGAAGTAGCATTTATACTCACTATGAGCGTGTTCTAAGGTCTGTCCTATCTTGGAGAAGGCACAGGAAGTAGCATTTATACTCACTATGAGCGTGTTCTAAGGTCTGTCCTATCTTGGAGAAGGCACAGGAAGTAGCATTTATACTCACTATGAGCATGTTCTAAGGTCTATCCTATCTTGGAGAAGGCACAGGAAGTAGCATTTATACTCACTATGAGCGTGTTTTAAGGTCTGTTCTATCTTGGAGAAGGCACAGGAAGTAGCATTTATACTGACTATGAGCATGTTCTAAGGTCTGTCTTATCTTGGAGAAGGCACAGGAAGTAGCATTTATACTCACTATGAGAGTGTTCTAAGGTCTGTCCTATCTTGGAGAAGGCACAGGAAGTAGCATTTATACTCACTATGAGCGTGTTCTAAGGTCTGTCCTATCTTGGAGAAGGCACAGGAAGTAGCATTTATACTCACTATGAGCGTGTTCTAAGGTCTGTCCTATCTTGGAGAAGGCACAGGAAATAGCATTTATACTCACTATGAGCGTGTTCTAAGGTCTGTCCTATCTTAGAGAAAGCACAGGAAGTAGCATTTATACTCACTATGAGCATGTTCTAAGGTCTGTCCTATCTTGGAGAAGGCACAGGAAGTAGCATTTATACTCACTATGAGAGTGTTCTAAGGTCTGTCCTATCTTGGAGAAGGCACAGGAAGTAGCATTTATACTCACTATGAGCATGTTCTAAGGTCTGTCCTATCTTGGAGAAGGCACAGGAAGTAGCATTTATACTCACTATGAGCGTGTTCTAAGGTCTGTCCTATCTTGGAGAAGGCACAGGAAGTAGCATTTATACTCACTATGAGCATGTTCTAAGGTCTGTCCTATCTTGGAGAAGGCACAGGAAGTAGCATTTATACTCACTATGAGCGTGTTCTAAGGTCTGTCCTATCTTGGAGAAGGCACAGGAAGTAGCATTTATACTCACTATGAGCATGTTCTAAGGTCTGTCCTATCTTGGAGAAGGCACAGGAAGTAGCATTTATACTCACTATGAGCGTGTTCTAAGGTCTGTCCTATCTTGGAGAAGGCACAGGAAGTAGCATTTATACTCACTATGAGCGTGTTCTAAGGTCTGTCCTATCTTGGAGAAGGCACAGGAAGTAGCATTTATACTCACTATGAGCGTGTTCTAAGGTCTGTCCTATCTTGGAGAAGGCACAGGAAGGCAGCTAATGCACTTCAAAGAAAATCCCTCTAATTTGAGCTACTAAACATTAGAATAATGACTGAAGGCACTGATATAATGCAGGCTGAATATACTTAGCTTCTGCATATAATTACCAGCCTATCCACGTGTGCTTTTAGGCACTGGAAAATACCCATATGTGACATATCACATGACTTGACCCGTTACAGCCACCAGCTGAGTAATGCATTTAAAGCTTCTCCTAATTGCCATTTCCTAAATTAATATTAGTGCATCGTTTTGCATGTTTAGCCTAATCAGATTTAAGAGTTCATCTGGTAGACAGATATGAATATTTTTGAAACAGCCATAATTGTTCTGTTTTAACTTCATTGTTGGTGTGACAAAGTGAGGTATTGCTAGCTATGACAGGAGAAGTAGGAGAGTGGATGTGTAACATATGCCAGCATGGCTAGCTGGAATTTTGTAAAGAATTATATGTTATTTGTATATCAAACTGATTTGTACAGATGCTTGTGTTGAAAATGTATTTGTAAAGTTGCTTGTGTTAAAAATGTATCAATAGTGTGTCTTACTGGACAGAAAAGAAATATACATGTATATCAGACTATACTGTTGTAACTGCGGAAATGAATATATTGTGACAGAAGATACTGGAAGAGAAGAGGTTAATCTCAGTCCAGCTAACTTTAAAAAGTAATTTGAAATTAAATTACTTAATTTAGGCCATAAAGATTTATCTCACAGGTCTCAGTGCAGCCAGAGACAAAATGTCTGTACTAGGAGGTCTTACGTATTGTCTTTAGCAGTGAGCTAATTGCTACTCTGGAATGGTGGAAGTTGTCCCACTCTCTAGGTTGAATAAGGAGAAGGTAACAGTCAGCTGTCTATCAGGTTCCAGAATCCGAAACATAACACACGCACTCTGGTCACTCCACAACAAGTACAAGTATGACTCTGTCATTGTCCATATGGGTGTGAATGACCTGAGATGCACCTCCCTGAACTACATGAAAAGAGACATGGTGGAGCTCTCGGATTATGTGGACCAGGCAGGTATGACACTAGCCCTGAGCAGTATCCTACCATCACCCAGAATGATACCGCAGTATAAACAAAAAATGATTGAGTTAAACAATTGGCTATGTTTCTGGTGTCATTCTAATGGGATCAAGTATCTGTCTTCTTGGGATGACAGGACTGACAGACCTCGATGCATTGCCAGAGATGGCATGCATCTGTCGTCCTGGGTTTCTGGGTACTGGCTAAGGCTCTTGCCACCCCAATAGTGCCTTTTTTAGGCGGTGTTCCAAAGACCAAATTACCACCATAACAGCTATAAATAAATGCAATCTGAGGGTCATGCTGCTCAATGCTAGAAGTCTAAATCCCAAGATACACTCACTCGAAGCATTTCTCAAAATCGAGAACATCGACATCTGTGCTGTAATGGAGACCTGGTTTAAAGCAGCAGAAAGCACCCTGCACTACCAGGTTATAACTCATTCCACATCTTTTGGCCCCGAAACATGGACCATAGCTCCAAACCTGGTGGTGTCTCCATATTCATAAAGGATATGCACATCTCCAGACTAGTAGCCCAGCATAACACATCTGAGATACTTCAGGTACAACTAACATTGTGTAAGATAGCGATCCAAGTCATAGCCTGCTATAGGTCCCCACCCATGTCCCTAGACTCTCACTCCATGTTCCTAAGCACCCTGGAATCTTTTAAGGTGCAACCCAACACTGTCATACTAGGAGACTTCAACTACTCCTCCATCAACTGGGAGAACTACTCAAGCACCAATACACTGGCCCAACACTTCCTAGAATTCACCAGTTCCAATGCCCTGGACCAGCTCAATCTGACCCCCACTACAGGAAGCAACATCCTTGACATGGTTATTACTAACATGGACGACCATTACTCTACACCAGTAATCAATCTCACTCTGGTCAGATCTGACCATAAACTAAAAAACAATAAATCGATAAATGTATGATTAAAACAAACTGAAAGCCACAGCTCAAAAGGTAAAAGCTTTAATATGTGAGCACTTTCATTCACTCAATTACAATGAACTTCTTCAGACAAATTAAAACACATTTCACCCCTCCTTATATACCCATCTAATCACATGGCAAGTGTAAAATGTATTACATCACCAATGCATACAATAAAAAGTCCTTAATTGTTAAAATATCTTTCCATATTATAGTATAATATAAACAATAATAGTGCATGCAGCCAACACTAAAATCTAAAAAATAGACATATGCACATATCCAAAAACCATTTCCTTATAGACATTATGTTTTGATACAATAGGTAATTAACGGGTCAAGCTTTTAAGTTTCAATAAACACATGACAGAACATTGGTCATTAAGCCCTGGGTAACTATGGACATTTATGGTCAATTGCCACCATAACGCTTGTCTTTCAAGTAAAAGGGGTGTCTGGCCACCCCTAGTGGCCCCAGTTACTTGATCAATTACCCTAAATGTAAAATGATGCCCAGGGTTAACCCAATATGTCTCGCTAGGGCATTATTTTCCTTATTCCTGTTTATACTATAATTATGTTCGTAAATCCTTTCTTTTATTTTATGGTCACTTTTACCAACATAGAACCCCGGGCATAATTGGTACTTTGCTAAATAGACTACGCTCTTAGAATTACACTTGGCTGTAGTTGTAAACTGTACGTTCCCAACAGTATAGTCCCTGCCTGTATCTATGTACTTGCAGTAGGGGCACGCCTCACATTTTACCATACCAGGGTTCCTACTATACAATTTGTATTCCCTTTACAAAACATGTTTTAGATTTGCTCCTTTCATATACACAACTTTTGGAAGAATACCCAATTTACTTCTAAAGTCTATGTCCCCTATTAAAATACACAGATTCTTTAACAAAATGCTCCTTATGGCTTCACCATGGAGTGTGTAAGTAGTAATTAAACTAACTATGTAATTCTTTTTATTGTTGTTATTATTGTTATTACTGTCCACATTTATTTCAACAGCATTTTCCTCACACCTGGATGGACTCAAGGTAAGGTCCATCGTAGAAGGGACTCCCAGTATAGGGGAAAAATAGCCATCCCTTCTTTTTATTTGGACCTCATCTATTAATTCATGTAACAGAAGTTCAAGACAACCTCTCCTTTTGAACATTTGTTTCAAATTATTAAACTCTTGTAAAAATTCTGACTCCAATGTTATCATCTGTGCTGCCCTCACAAATTGACTTTTAACTATAGATTTTTTCTGGTTTTGTGGATGACAGCTAGTGAAGTGTAGAAATGAATTTGAGGAGGTTTTCTTTCTGTGTATTTTAGATAAATAACATACATTTAAACTATCTTTAGATAATTCTACATCCAAATAAGCAATCTATTCCCTTTCAAAATTGAACGTAAATTCCAAGGAGGATGTACTAGAATTCATTTCATTCACTATGTCATTAGCTGTAGTTTCCTCTCCATTTATAATCATAAAAATGTCATCCAAAAACCAAGTGTAGTACATCATTTTGTCTTTAATTCTACTTGTACTAAACACAAAATGGTGCTCCCAAAAGGCCATAACTAAGTTAGCAAAGCTGCCGCCATATGGGGACCCCATTGCCACTCCTCTTTTTTGCAAGTAATAGGTATTCCTGAACATAAAGAAATTATTTTCCAAAATAATATATAACAGTCCTTCAACTAATCTCAATTCAATTGTAGGGGCTCTTTTTTCCAACAAGACGTCTACTACCCATTCGATTCCCTGTTTGTGGGGAATAACTGTGTACAGATCTTTTACATCCACAGTTAAAAAGTTATTCTCTTCTTTAAAATTCTGATTGTTCATATCCCTCAAAAAAAGACCAAGAGTCTTTGCAAATTTGACATTCCATTGCTACATATTTTTTCAAGATACATCCACTACTTTAGCACATGCATATGTGGCTGAATTTCTCCCATCAATGATGGGACGTAATAGAGGATTAACTAAATTTTTGTGAACTTTCAGGGTACCTGAAGATGACCAGTATGATGGGAGTTGTTATGGTCAAATAATTATACATATCAAGATCTATTTTTTCCACATATAAACAAATCGTTAACATTGCCCTTTATTTTCCTTTAAGTTCCATTAACTTTAAGTGACACCATTTCATAACTATCTTATGTTAACAAAACCTCCATTCTAGAATTGTAATCATCATTAGTCATAAACACTGCAGTATGGTTTCATGCTGGGACAGAGCACACAGATGCAATGTTTGCTCTGAGAGTGTTGATGGAGAAATATAGAGAAGGTCAGAAGGAGTTGCGTTGTGTCTTTGTGGACTTGGCGAAAGCATATGATAGGGTGCCTAGAGGGGAGTTGTGGTATTGTATGAGGAAGTCAAGAGTGTCAGAGAAGTATGTAAGAGTGGTACAGGATATGTACAAGGGTAGTGTGACAGTGATGAGGTCTGCGGTGGGAGTGACAGATGCGTTTAAGGTGGAGGTGGGATTACATCAAGGATCAGCTCTGAGCCCTTTCTTATTTGCAGTGGTGATGGACAGGTTGACAGACGAGATCAGACAGGAGGCCCCATGGACTATGATGTTTGCAGATGACATTGTGATCTGTAGTGAGAGTAGGGGACAGGTGGAGGAGACCCTGGAGAGGTGTAGATATGCTCTAGAGAGAAGAGGAAGGAAGATCAGCAGGACTAAGACAGAATATGTGTGTGTGAATGAGAGGGAGGATAGAGGAATGGTGAGGATGCAGGGAGTAGAGTTGGTAAAGGTGGATGAGTTTAAATACTTGGGATCAATAGTTCAGAGTAATGGTAAGTGTGGAAGAGAGGTGACGAAGAGAGTACAGGCAGGGTGGAATGGGTGGAGAAAAGTGTCAGGAGTGATTTGTGACAGACGAGTACCAGTAAGAGTGAAAGGGAAGGTCTACAAAAGGGTAGTGAGACCAGCTATGTTGTATGGGTTGGAGACAGTGGCATTGACAAAAAGGCAGGAGTCAGAGCTTGACATGGCAGAGGTGAAGATGTTAATATTTGCACTGGGTGTGACGAGGATGGACAGGATTAGGAATCAGTATATTAGAGGGTCAGCCCAGGTTGGAAGGTTTGGAGACAATGCCAGAGAGGCAAGATTACATTGGTTTGGACATGTGCTGAGGAGGGATGCAGAGGATATTGGGAAAAAGATGCTAAGGATGAAGCTACCAGGTAACAGGAAAAGAGGAATGCCTAAGATAAGGTTTATGGACGTGGTGAGAGAGGACATGCAGGTGGTTGGTGTGACAGAGCAATATGCAGAGGACAGGAAGAAATGGAAACAGATGATCCGCTGTGGCGACCCCTAACAGGAACAGCCGAAAGAAGAAGAAGATTGGTCATAAACACTAACCCCCCCCACCCTTATCCAGTTTCATTACCCAATTGTTAGCTAACCTTAAAGTATTTAATTCTATGATTTCCTCTTTAGTCATATTATTTGTGAATTTCTCATTGACATTAGAATCCTTCAGCTTATATCTGAGGTCTATTTCACAAACTTTTTCAAATAATGCCAACGCAGGATGCAAGGGTGGGTTAATGTGCTAGGTAACCTGAATTCTCTACCATTGCACATTTCATTACCACTAAATAATAGTTGTAAATTCAAGTTTGCAAATATATAATTTAAAATCCATTAAAATTGTCCCTATATTCACTTTTTGTGTTGATATAAATGTAAGGCCTCTTGCCAAAAGTTCAATTAATCTCTGCTCAGTAGGGATACTAGTGAAGTTAAAATGCTAAAGTCATCTTGTAAGTTTTTGAATATAACAGGATGGTCAGTTGTAATTGCATTCTCGTTGCCTGCCCAGGAACTGTTGTAATCTAGATCATATTCTTTGCATTCCACACCTAGGGTCAGTGCTACCTCCTTTAGTTGTTTCAGTTGTTTTTCCAAGGTTTGCCCTTCCTCCGGTAACCCCCTTGCTTCGTTTCGCCATTGTTGGATGTAGAAGAACAAAACTTTTGCTCCACAGGTGTCCCATTAATGCTCCTTTCTTGTAAATGCACACTGCATCGTAACTGATTCTCTTCTTCCTGTTCGACTGAATCAATGACATCACTAATAGGTGGATCAGTTTCATCTAGCTCATTAATATTTACAGTGCATTGTGGTTGGTTGGAAGGGACATTGCCCTTCCTATTAGGCAGTACTGGATGTGGAAAAGCAAGCCCATTGGCAAAATCCTCATAGTCCCACTGCAGCCTTTTTAATTTTCATAGCTTTATATTTTACAATTGGAGTGTCAATAGATTAAAAAGTTCTGTTGTACTCGAATTTATACTTATTAAAGTCAATATTGGCTTTAATATTGTCTTTGAGTACTACCAGTTCATTGAGGAGTTCGTTATTTTGTTTTTTGTAGTTGAGACCATCATTTTCATTAAATCGAGTACCTGTTGATTAAAAAAGGAGGCAAGCTCCAAATGGAACTGCAAATTTGATGTTATTCCCATAGGGTAAGGACAATGCCTTAACCCTTTTGGAACTTGTTCACGTTTAAGACATTCCTCTAGGTACACTATTTAGAGTTGCGTTTTCCTGTATTTCAAGCGATTTGTATCAAAACGCTTTAATGCAGATCTAATGTCACTGCCCTGACCGGTTGTTCCGCTGGAATATTAAAATTATCTGGTTGTAGTCCAAATGAAAAGTCATGTTGCAACCATTTCTTCAACTCTGGAACTCCAATAAGTCTCTGTGGAGGTTCACACCCTTGTGGATTGATGGTCAGCCATTCATTTGGCTGTAAGTCACAGTTGGTTCTATATGGTAACTCAATAAAATCTCCTTGTATCATGTTAAAGTTAGAAAGTTCAGTGACAGTAGATAGACTCGTATTTGACTGTATCTGCACATTCCTCCTTCCGTTAAGCTCATTGGAAAGCAGACTTTTACGCAAATCATCCACTTTCTGGGATAAAACTTGCACAATCTTCGTAAGGTAGGCTATAGATGCAGAAAAATATTCTCACTTTGAGTTTGTGAGAATCGATTTGGGGTATTTAATTTACCTTAATTAGCCATGCCCCCAGACAAACATACTAACCCAAAAAAACAATAAACTGATAAACGTATGATTAAAACAAACTGAAGGCCAGAGCCCAAAAGGTAAAAGCTTTAATATGTGAGCACTTTCATTCACTCAGTTACAATGAACTTCTTCAGACAAATTAAAACACATTTCACCCCTCCTTATATACCCATCTAATCACAAGACAAGTGTAAAATGTATTACATCACCAATACATACAATAAAAAGTCCTTAATTGTTAAAATAACATATTTCCATATTATAGTATAATATAAACAATAATACTGCATCCAGCCATCACTAAAATCTAAAAAATAGACATATCCACATATCCAAAAAAAATGTCCTTATAGACATTATGTTTTGATACAATAGGTAATTAAAGGTTCAAGCTTTTAAGTTACAGGAAGTAATATATGAGGTCCAAATAAAAAGAAGGGATGGCTATTTTTCCCCTATACTGGGAGTCCCTTCTACGATGGACCTTACCTTCAGTCCATCCAGGTGTGAGGAAAATGCTGTTGAAATAAATGTGGACAGTAATAACAATAATAACAACAATAAAAATAATTACATAGTTAGTTTAATTACTACTTACACACTCCATGGTGAAGCCATAAGGAGCATTTTGTTAAAGAATCTGTGTATTTTAATAGGGGACATAGACTTTAGAAGTAAATTGGGTATTCTTCCAAAAGTTTTGTATAGGAAAGGAGCAAATCTAAAAAATGTTTTGGAAAGGGAATACAAATTGTATAGTAGGAACCCTGGTATGGTAAAATGTGAGGCGTGCCCCTACTGCAAGTACATAGATATAGGCAGGGACTATACTGTTGGGAACGCACAGTTTACAACTACAGCCAAGTGTAATTCTAAGATCGTAGTCTATTTAGCAAAGTACCAATTATGCCCGGGGTTCTATGTTGGTAAAAGTGACCATAAAATAAAAGAAAGGATTTACGAACATAATTATAGTATAAACAGGAATAAGGAAAAGAATGCCCTAGCGAGACATATTGGGGTAACCCTGGGCATCATTTTACATTTAGGGTAATTGATCAAGTAACTGGGGCCCCTAGGGGTGGCCAGACACCCCTTTACTTGAAAGACAAGAGTTATGGTGGCAATTGACCCTAAATGCCCATAGTTACCCAGGGCTTAATGACCAATGTTCTGTCATGTGTTTATTGAAACTTAAAAGCTTGACCCGTTAATTACCTATTGCATCAAAACATAATGTCTATAAGGAAATGTTTTTTGGATATGTGCATATGTCTATTTTTTAGATTTTAGTGTTGGCTGCATGCAGTATTATTGTTTATATTATACTATAATATGGAAATATGTTATTTTAACAATTAAGGACTTTTTATTGTATGTATTGGTGATGTAATACATTTTACACTTGTCATGTGATTAGATGGGTATATAATGTATATAATGTCAACAAATGTTAAATAAAATAAATAAAATAAAAATAAAATTAGATGGGTATATAAGTAGGGGTGAAATGTGTTTTAATTTGTTTGAAGAAGTTCATTATAATTGACTGAATGAAAGTACTCACATATTAAAGCTTTTACCTTTTGAGCTGTGGCCTTCGGTTTGTTTTAATCTGACCATAAACTAATCACAATGGAAATCCACATCTCACCCACACCCCCCGCAAAGGTAACCACCTTGAAAAACATCCCCAAAGCTGACTATGGACTCCTAAAAACAGAGGTGGCTAACTTCACGCCACCCTTGCCAATGGAAAATAGGTGCATGACTGCTGAATCATACACCAATGCACTGTATGAACATGTACATAAATGCATGGAACTAGCCATACCCAACAGAACCAAGATGCTTTCCTCCAAAAAAGGAAGCCAATCTGGTGGTCCCCTGCCATTAATAAACTCTACAACAGAAGGAAGAAACTGTTGCAAAAAAAGGTGAAGGCCCAAGACTGGAAAACCTCCCTTATTAGCCTCAACGAAAAGTTGAGATCCCTCAGTAAAATCCTCTAAAGCCAGCTATGAAGGCAGAACTGCAGCAGATACTAAAAACAATCACAAAGCCTTCTATAGTTATATCAAGAACCTCCCTGGCAATACCCAGATTTGCTCTGAGTTACTGCACAATGGTACCTCCTATACTAAGCCAACAGATATTGCCAATATACTGGCCGACAAATTTAGTGCCAACTTTACCCCTCTCCCCCCAAAGGACCAATCACAATACCGGAAGAATGACAGGCACCCAGCATTACTGCAGCACAGGTTAAAGCTGCATTGTCCAAGGCCAAGAATACAGCTTCCATGGGACCCAATAATATCACTGGCTGTGTCCTGCATGAATACAAAGTGAACTGGCATCACATCTGTGTGCCCTGTTCAGTTACAGCCTCACCTCAGGGTTTGTCCCTACCAAATGGCACACTTCTACAGTCATTCCTCTCCCTAAAGGGGGAGCAACTGCAGACCCTGGGAATTATTGCCACATTAGCCCAATGAGTCCAATATGTAAAGCTATGGAGTGCATCATCATGGACCTGATTAACAAAGATATAGGAAATCTTTAAACTCTAGACCCCATGCAATTTGGCTTTGCGAAAGGGAGATCATGCCTGCTCAACCTGGTTGACTTCTTTGATTCAGTCACCAGGGCTGTGAATGAAGGTAAGGCAGTGCATACAGCCCACCCTGATTAGGCCAAGCTCTTTGATACCATTCCTCACTCGGGAATTATTGATAAACTCACCAAACTAGACACCAACCCCTATATCACTAGGTGGGTTGCAAATTGGCTCACAGATAGAACACACAGTGTGAAAGAAGTAGACTCCAAGTCAGACTGCCAACCAGTCATGAGTGGAGTTCCACAGGGCTCAGTCATGGGTCCTCTCCTGTTCAGCATCTATTCTCAGAAGTTCAAGCCAACACAAAGGGACTCTGGCTGACCAAGTTCGCAGATGACTGCAAGCTGGGAGCCATTACTAACTCCCCAAGTGATGCAGACATTCCTACAGAAACGCCTTACTGAGACCAATGACTGGTGTTGAAACCATGGCCTTAAGCTTAATGCCAAAAAATGTGTCATCATCCTCTTTGGTAAAAACTCAGTTCCCACTAATTACCACATCGATGGGAGCCCACTGAACACTGAAGGCGTTATAAGAGATCTGGGGACACAGGTTGACAGCAACCTCTCCTTTGACCACCACATTGCCACTGTAGTTAGAAAGACCTTCTATGTGGCACATCTCATTACCAAGCATTTTGCATCCAGGAAGAAAGATGGCATCATCTCTTTCTACTCCTCCCTCATTAGACCAATCATTGAGTATAATGCCCCATTTGGCATGTACCTCACTAGACACCTTCAACAGCTGGAAAGGCCACAGAAGTACCTCACGAAGAGGATCCTAGGCATTAAACACATGTCCTACATGGACAGACTCAAAAGACTCCAGCTATTATCTGTCTCATATCACCTACCTAAAGGTGATCTTTGCTTGATTTACAAAGCCATGTCTGACCCAGCTCTGTTAGAAATGCTACATCTAATGAAATCCCAGTGCCTCAGTACCACACGGTCCAGAGACCTCAACGTCATTACCACAATCAACAGAACATGTTGGAGGGACAGGCTCCCCACCCAGAGACTGCCCATGCTCTGGAATAGATTTCCCATACATGTCAATCAGAGCACCTCACGGTTCCTCTTCAAGAGAAATCTTGATGAGTTGATGGGTAATAGAAAGTTCACCCCAGGGATCACTCCAGTGGCTCTACTTGATAGAGGCACTGGGAACTAATGTCAAGTGGCATGATGCCAGGGCACCTCTATGGCTAGGCTTGTAAAGCCTAGAGGGCCAATAGCCTAGTATACGCCTATGAACCTATGAACCCATGAAATTGGTTTATGACTTCCAGAAGCTGCAATAGATCTTAGCAAAGCTCTAGGTGTGTAAGGTAATTCTAGCAACTTCTAGTAAAGGAAGGTAGTATGGGAACCAGAAGTCAGATAACCAGATGTATGTGATGTCATTCTATAATCCAGCACAAACATGAAATGTTAATACTAGATGAGGCAGGAGTATCAGTGCAGTCTGTTTTTGAAACCTGAAAAAGGAAGACCACTCACCTACTTCATCTTGCCTTGCTTTATTAAGTAAGTAGGAAACAGTAATTCTTTAGATCAGTCAAGAAAATGTAGTGAGATTAGTTAAGTACTATTTTTCTGTAACTGTGTGAATATATCCATGTGTATTATGTTTAATATTTCCTGTACTGAAACTGTGGTGTTTATTGTAAATAGATATTTAGTATTTTCATGTTCTTTTATTATTTATTATTAAATAAATCTAAGCTTTTCACTGTGGCTGGTCTTTTACAGAATATTAAACCTGTGAAAGTACTTATATTTATTTGGTGAGACTGTGGCCACTCCTGGGAGTCTTGCTGCATAGGTCAAACACTAACATTTGTATTAGCATTCATTTTACTCAGTGTAATTGGGTACCCTTGTAATAGCCTTACGAGCAGCTGGTTTTGGAGTGTCTGGTGGTAGTAATTACCTTATAGTCTTGGCAGAGGGGCATAGCTAGTAAATATGTGCCAGCCTTTCCCAGGTGTGTGTGTGTGTGTGTGTGTGTGTGTGTGTGTGTGTGTGTGTGTGTGTGTGTGTGTGTGTGTGTGTGTGTGTGTGTGTGTGTGTGTGTGTGTGAAAATTAAATCTCAAAGAGTGTGTGTGACAACTACTTGGAGCAGGGACACAGAGCACTGGTTTCACAGAGAGGGTTTTGGAGGGCTTGGCTTGGACAGTTGGCTGAGGACTCAATTGTACAGCTGAGCCAGTGAGGGATCTTACTGGGGGCCTGGAGAGAGATAGGGAAACTCAGACCCTGGACTGAGTGTGTTCCCTGTATGCCCTTAAGGGAAATTATGCTTGATGCAGAGAGCTGCATCTGGAAATACTGTGTGTATCTATTTCTGTTCCAAGTAAATGTCCTTCACCGGTGTCAGTGGTGAGGATTCAGGCTCCTTGATTACTGGTCAGAGGAGGGGATGTCACAGTTTAATTAAAAAAATAATAACAAAGCTGAGTTATGAAGTAATTTCACTGGAGCAAGACACTATTGTTAAGAGACTGGCTTATTGGTTAAGGCATTTACCTAACAGACACAATGTACAGGGTTTGATTCTCTACTTGATGAAACTGGCTAGGCTTAAACGGTCTACGGTGACAGCTAGCCTAGTACATGCCTATAAGAGGCAAATAGTTCCAGATAACTAGGTTTTAGAAAATGCTGTCTCACTGACTGCAAAAATGAAGGGAGTTCTTTTATGTGATGGTTCCCTGATGTAGTTGAGTACAGGAGTGATGTGAGGTATTGCATCACAGCTCATTTGTGACACTGGAACAATGCTCCTAATACATGAGCTTACCTAGAACCACACAAAGCAGGAGTGTTGTCCTCTCTGTTACTTAGTACAGGAGTAACATGAAGTACTGTATCGCAGCTCGTTTGTGACACTGGAGCAATACTCCTAATGCACAGGTTTATCTAGTACAGCACAAAGCAGAAGTGTTGTCCTCTCTGTTACTTAGTACAGGAGTAACATGAAGTACTGTATCGCAGCTTGTTTGTGACACTGAAGCAATACTCCTAATGCACAGGTTTATCTAGTACAGCACAAAGCAGAAGTGTTGCCCTTTCTGTTACTTAGTACAGAAGTAATGTGAAGTACTGTATCACAGCTAGTTTGTGACACTGGAACAATGCATTGATGTTGCCTGGTGTTACTGCATATATAACTTCCAATGAAAATAGGAAATAACTACCATTTAAGCATGCCTGTAGCTCCATACATAATGTATAAAGCTATGGTGTTATGGAAAGCTGTAGAATTCATGTAGTATATCTTGATCTTCAATCTGAAGGTGAGAGAAAGTTAAGCAGCCTTGATGGGAGAGAACACTGCTTTAAGCATAGTTCCTAGCTAGTATGTTGTACGGCTCTCTGGCATTACTGTCAGAAACTAAACCCTTGCAGCAGAAAATCCAGCCAGCAAGAGTTGCACTTTGGTTGCTACTACATATCATACAGTACATTTAAGGGCAGGAGCTTTTAGGCCTACTACAAACCGGTAGTATTTATAGGCCTAGTGCTAACAGTACAACAAAACTAATATTCCTACGCTGTGTAACACAGCAAAACACAACTAACAGATATTGTTATTCTGACAGTAATTCTAATGTACGGCTTTTATTTATTTATTTATTTGTCATTTGTGGACTGGGAAAGTCCGACTGGATAAAAGAATCCATTTTCAGCAGACGCCCAGGGAGAAAAGCTCCACAAACTAAAAACATTTGACAATATATAAAGTAAACATATTTGGCAAAGCAGAGGAAAAAATGGTCATTTCATTTACATGCAGGTACATAGCTTACAAAGTTACAAGATAGCCCATTTGCCATAGAGGCAGTTAAGTTTCAGTTTCTGCATTCATTTGGCAGCCTTGAATTACAGAGATAAGTAGGTCTGTTCAGTTAGATTATCTAATTCGAAATGTTGGTAGGCTAATGGGATGCATTACAAAAAAGTTAGTCTAGTTAAGAAGGACATTTACAGGGGCATTTAGGTAGACTGCAGGTAGACCTTTGTAAAGTGAAATAAACAAATGTAAAGGCTGGCTTAGATGTATATTAGTAAGACTAAGAGTTAATTAGAGGAGAGAAAAGAGGGGGTTAATATTTGTGGTTAGGACTCATCAGGCAGCTGTGTCTTCAGAGGAGGGAAGAAGGAAAAATTATGGTAGTTAAAGTAGGAAAGAAGAGAAAAAAGGGAAAAAGGGAAAACGGGGGATGAAAGTATAGCAGAGTTTAGGGAGCAGAAGGTGGGGTGGGGGAGGCTAGGTAGACTGGAAGAGAGTATCTGGGTCTGTTTAGAGCAGGGGCAGATGCTTGTATCTGGGAAGTGTTTTTTTAGTGTGAGTTTAATTTTTTTTGTGGTTTGCTATTGCTCTGATGTCTGCTGGTAAGGCATTTCAGAGCTTAGCTACTGTGTGGAGTATAGACACTGTCCAGCTTTTTTCTTTGGTGTATGTAGATTTACTAGTTGTCTGTCTTCAGATCGGAGGGCTCTGGTGGGTAAGTAGGTTTGGAGGAGTGAGTTAAGTGATGGGCAAGTTTTGGGTTGATATATTACTTTGTGTGCCATATTAAGTTGGTGGTCTAGGAGGTGTGGTAGTTTTGAGCCAGTTGAGGGTACTGAGAACTGTGCAGTGGTGTGCATTATGGGGTGCATTTATAGAAAATTTAGCAATCTGATTATAGCAAGATTCCAATTTTTTTTTAGGATAATCTAAATGTTTGTCAGAATGGGAGCAGCATAGAAGAGAGAGGGGAGCAGGTAAGTAGTAGCCAGGGTGGTTTTGGTGGTTAAGTTCATGAAGTTTTTGTGCCAATATAGCATTTCTAGCTTGCAGTGAGTTTTTTATTAAATTTTTAATATGTAGATCGAAGGAAACTTATTATCTATGGTTACTCCTTGTAGTTTGGCTTGGGAGATTACTTCTAGCTGACTTCTAGTTGAGTTATGTTTAGCAAAAAAGACCTTAAATGTAGTTGAGAGATTTTTGAGGTGCGAAAAGAAGGAAATAAGTTTTATTTGGGTGCAGCAGGAGCTGGGCATTCAGCCCATGACTTCAGACAGATGCTGAAGGTGTTTAATATGTAATAGTTTTCTGTTTGTAGCAAGCTAGGTCAGTTTGAATATTAACATTTTGTTTAATTAATATTGTTCATGTGCTTTTTACACATGATTTTTTTTTTTTTACCAAATCATTGGCTCAATTTTATGTATTATGTAACATCTACTGGTATAAAGATGGTTCTCAAATCAGTGTGCTTTATTCTGATGAAGTCTTCTATGTGAAAGAGGAAAGCACTTAATCCTGGTGTGTTTTTACTGCAATAAACGGAGTTCGTAGTTAGGTTTGTTTGGTGCATTTTCTATGTTGTTCCTGGTCTTCTGTTATTCACACTGCACCAGATATTTGATTCTCACAGAATGTTTACACGGTTCCTTATTATTTCACACTCCACCAGATATTTGATTCTCACAGAATGTTTACACGGTTCCTTATTATTTCGCACTGCGCCAGATATTTGATTTTCACAGAATGTTTACACAGTTCCTTATTATTTCGCACTGCACCAGATATTTGATTCTCACAGAATGTTTACACGGTTCCTTATTATTTCACACTGCACCAGATATTTGATTCTGACAGAATGTTTACACGGTTCCTTATTATTTTGCACTGCACCAGATATTTGATTCTGACAGAATGTTTACACGGTTCCTTATTATTTCGCACTGCACCAGATATTTGATTCTCACAGAATGTTTACACGGTTCCTTATTATTTCACACTCCACCAGATATTTGATTTTCACAGAATGTTTACACGGTTCCTTATTATTTCACACTGCACCAGATATTTGATTCTGACAGAATGTTTACACGGTTCCTTATTATTTCGCACTGCACCAGATATTTGATTCTCACAGAATGTTTACATGGTTCCTTATTATTTCACACTGCACCAGATATTTGATTCTGACAGAATGTTTACACGGTTCCTTATTATTTCGCACTGCACCAGATATTTGATTCTCACAGAATGTTTACACGGTTCCTTATTATTTCACACTGCACCAGATATTTGATTCTGACAGAATGTTTAAATGGTTCCTTATTATTTCGCACTGCGCCAGATATTTGATTCTCACAGAATGTTTACACGGTTCCTTATTATTTCTCACTGCACCAGATATTTGATTCTCACAGAATGTTTACACGGTTCCTTATTATTTCACACTGCACCAGATATATTTGATTCTCATGGAATGTTTACACGGTTTCTTATTAAATACCTAGAAATGAGGACTCACAAGCCCTCATGATGGATTCTATGCTTCCACCCATTTCCAAAATAATGAGAATAATCACTACTCCAAACTGTAAATTGGAAAAGTAAACCTGTAATATCAGACACACCTTGGTGTGCAACCTCTTTGTTTCTCCATATGTTGGCATGCACAACTGTATAGTTAAAAAGCATGCAAAAAGTGTGTGCTGTATGGTTGTAAGATATTTGCATTTAGTTTCATGGCAGCATTTATCTGTGTTTGGCATTGAATGTGGACTGACAGCTAGATTATGCTCACTACCTCTACCTTCTCCACCTTGGGGTATGCCTGTTCTAGGGCCTGGGGCAGCAATGACATCTCAGTAAGGAATCTCTGTTACACTTCCCTAAACCTTCAGGTATCTGGACTAAAAGCCTCATAACGGTATTGTGACTTAAAGTACAAGGCCAGTTAAGCATTGCTGTTTGCTGACTGGGCATAGATGACAGTAATAAAGTAAGCATTTAAACGGTAAGACGGACATACACATGCATACATATGTACACACACACACACACACACACACACACACACACACACACACACACACGTGCACACACACTTGCACATGCACACACGCGCACACACACACACACACACACACACACACACACACACACACACACACACACACACACACACACACACACACACACACACACACACACACACACACAGAAACACACAGCCATGCACACACATGCGCAAACAAGCACACACACAGACACACACACAGGCAAACACACGCACACACGTGCACACACACACACACACATAGACACACACATACATGTATGCACACACACACACACACACACACGCAGACACGCACACACACACACACACACACGCACACACACGCACACACACACACACACACACACACATGCACACACACACACACATGCACACACACAAACACACACACACACACACACATGCACACACACACACACATGCACACACACACACACAAACACACATGCATGCACACAAATAGACACATGTATGCACACAAATACACCCACATATGCTTGCACACAAACACACTCATACACATATGCATGCACACAGAGACATACATATGCGTGAACAAACACACACATACACACATATATCCATGCACACAAACACATGCACATATGCATTCACACAAACACACGCATGCATTCACACAAAACACACACACACATATACATGCACACAAATACACTCTCACACACACACACACACACACACACACACACACACACACACACACACACACACTTGGTCAAGTTAGTGATTCATTTTTAAGTACTAGAATCTATAACAGATTAATTTAAAAAGTATTCAGTAATTGTACTAATTCATATTCCTTGTCATGAAAGTTTTGAAAACATTGTCATATGTATTTAATAAAATGATTCATGTAAAGACTTTTAAAAGAAATTAAGAAAAAAGAGTTTTGTACATGCTAAATAAATGTCTAAAAACACAGATGAAAATGTATATTTATATCCGACTGGCATCATGTAAATAGTAAAACGTTGAAGATTCATAGCTGCTGTTTTGCTGTGTAATATTAGTGAAATGTAAGAGAACAAATGAGACCAGAACTCTATGACACCTTACATCATTGGCTGACTAAGGAAGAAATAGAAAAAATACCTTGTCCCCAAGCTAGATTTTAAAAAGAAATTGTTCTCTGATGTGGTTAATATGGGGAAATTATGGACCATACTGACAAAGGCACAAAAAAAGATAGAAACACCCCTGACTCCTGCCCCTATAAAAGAAGGATAAGGTACACAAGAGAACTCCAGGGATACAGTCAGGCCAGATAAAGGGGACTGTGTGGTTGATGAACAACTGTAACTATCCCAAATTCAAATTAATAGTCCTTACTCGCTAACCATGTTGGAGAAACAGACAACACTCCAAAGCAGATGGGTTTGTTTGGCCTTGCTACAGACGTTTCAGGTGTGGAAACGACTGACGCTTCATGGGACAAGAGGATTAACTCATACCTACAGTCCACACATAAGGAAGATAGCCACACAACCCCACTGTGGGACTAAAAAAAGCATATACCATACTCCATGGAAAGTCGTTCTCTTGTTAAGCTTATTAGTATCACACTAGATGCACACTTATTAGTATCATACTAGATGCACATTTATTAGTATCATACTATGTGCACACTTATTAGTATCATACTAGATGCACACTTATTAGTATCATACTAGATGCACACTTATTAGTATCATACTAGATACACACTTATTAGTATCATACTAGATACACACTTATTAGTATCATACTAGATGTGCATTTATTAGTATCATACTACGTGCATACTTATTAGTACCATACTAGATGCACACTTATTAGTATCAGACTAGGTACACACAAGGACTATGAAGGCTCAAGTGTCATCGATACCGCCTTCCTTTCTTTTGCCTGAGAATGACTTTGACCTGACAATGTTTTCAGATAGCAACCAGCAAACTGCAGGAACAAATTATTCCATGCCGTTTAAGTATATTCATAGCACGGAGTCCATTTAATGAGCAGCTTGTCATTGAGGAATACATGCAGTAGTGTCGTCTCCGACAATTTTTATCTCCCACTGTTTGGGGATGGGTTCCATTACAGATGTTTAGAAGGCATGCAGTAGTGTCATCTCCTCCAATTCCTACCTCCCACTGTTTGGGGATGGGTTCCATCACAGATGTTAAGAAGGCATGCAGTAGTGTCGTCTCCTCCAATTCCTATCTCCCACTGTTTGGGGATGGGTTCCATCACAGATGTTTAGAAGGCATGCAGTAGTGCCATCTCCTCCAATTCCTATCTCCCACTGTTTGGGGATGGGTTCCATCACAGATGTTTAGAAGGCATGCAGTAGTGTCGTCTCCTCCAATTCCTATCTCCCACTGTTTGAGGATGGGTTCCATCACAGATGTTTAGAAGGCATGCAGTAGTGTTGTCTCCTCCAATTCCTATCTCCAACTGTTTGGAGATGGGTTCCATCACAGATGTTTAGAAGGCATGCGGTAGTGTCGTCTCCTCCAATTCCTATCTCCCACTGTTTGGGGATGGGTTCCATCACAGATGTTTGGAAGGCATACAGTAGTGTTGTCTCCTCCAATTCCTATCTCCCACTGTTTGGGGATGGGTTCCATCACAGATGTTTAGAAGGCATGCAGTAGTGTCATCTCCTCCAATTCCTATCTCCCACTGTTTGAGGATGGGTTCCATCACAGATGTTTAGAAGGCATGCAGTAGTGTCGTCTCCTCCAATTCCTATCTCCCACTGTTTGGGGATGGGTTCCATCACAGATGTCTAGAAGGCATACAGTAGTGTCGTCTCCTCCAATTCCTATCTCCCACTGTTTGGGGATGGGTTCCATCACAGATGTTTAGAAGGCATGCAGTAGTGTCGTCTCCTCCAATTCCTATCTCCCACTGTTTGAAGATGGGTTTCATCACAGATGTTTAGAAGTCATGCAGTAGTGTTGTCTCCTCCAATTCCTATCTCCAACTGTTTGGAGATGGGTTCCATCACAGATGTTTAGAAGGCATGCAGTAGTGTCGTCTCCTCCAATTCCTATCTCCCACTGTTTGGGGATGGGTTCCATCACAGATGTTTAGAAGGCATGCAGTAGTGTTGTCTCCTCCAATTCCTATCTCCCACTGTTTGGGGATGGGTTCCATCACAGATGTTTAGAAGGCATGCAGTAGTGTCATCTCCTCCAATTCCTATCTCCCACTGTTTGAGGATGGGTTCCATCACAGATGTTTAGAAGGCATGCAGTAGTGTCATCTCCTCCAATTCCTATCTACCACTGTTTGGGGATGGGTTCCATCACAGATGTTTAGAAGGCATGCAGTAGTGTCGTCTCCTCCAATTCCTATCTCCCACTGTTTGGGGATGGGTTCCATCACAGATGTTTAGAAGGCATGCAGTAGTGTTGTCTCCTCCAATTCCTATCTCCCACTGTTTGAGGATGGGTTCCATCACAGATGTTTAGAAGACATGCAGTAGTGTTGTCTCCGACAATTCCTATCTCCTACTGTTTGGGAATGGGTTCCATCACAGATGTTTAGAAGGCATGCAGTAGTGTTGTCTCCAACAATTCCTATCTCCCACTGTTTGGGGATGGGTTCCATCACAGATGTTTAGAAGGCATGCAGTAGTGTTGTCTCCAACAATTCCTATCTCCCACTGTTTGGGGATGGGTTCCATCACAGATGTTTGGAAGGCATGCAGTAGTGTTGTCTCCGACAATTCCTATCGCCAACTGTTTGAGGATGGGTTCCATCACAGATGTTTAGAAGGCATGCAGTAGTGTTGTCTCCAACAATTCCTATCTCCCACTGTTTGGGGATGGGTTCCATCACAGATGTTTAGAAGGCATGCAGTAGTGTTGTCTCCTTCAATTCCTATCTCCCACTGTTTGGGGATGGGTTCCATCACAGATGTTTAGAAGGCATGCAGTAGTGTTGTCTCCTCCAATTCCTATCTCCCACTGTTTGGGGATGGGTTCCATCACAGATGTTTAGAAGCCATGCAGTAGTGTCGTCTCCTCCAATTCCTATCACCCACTGTTTGGGGATGGGTTCCATAACAGATGTTTAGAAGCCATGCAGTAGTGTTGTCTCCAACAATTCCTATCTCCCACTGTTTGGGAATGGGTTCTATCACAGATGTTTAGAAGGCATGCAGTAGTGTTGTCTCCAACAATTCCTATCTCCCACTGTTTGGGGATGGGTTCCATCACAGATGTTTAGAAGGCATGCAGTATTGTTGTCTTCTCCATTTCCTATCTCCCACTGTTTGGGAATGGGTTCCATCACAGATGTTTGGAAGGCATACAGTAGTGTTGTCTCCTCCAAGTCCTATCTCCCACTGTTTGGGGATGGGTTCCATCACAGATGTTTAGAAGCCATGCAGTAATGTTGTCTCCTCCAATTCCTATCTCCCACTGTTTGGGGATGGGTTCCATCACAGATGTTTAGAAGCCATGCAGTAGTGTCATCTCCTCCAATTCCTATCTCCCACTGTTTGGGGATGGGTTCCATCACAGATGTTTGGAAGGCATACAGTAGTGTCATCTCCTCCAATTCCTATCTCCCACTGTTTGGGGTGGGTTCCATCACAGATGTTTAGAAGGCATGCAGTAGTGTCGTCTCCTCCAATTCCTATCTCCCACTGTTTGGGGATGGGTTCCATCACAGATGTTTAGAAGGCATGCAGTAATGTCGTCTCCTCCAATTCCTACCTCCCACTGTTTGGGGATGGGTTCCATCACAGATGTTTAGAAGACATGCAATAGGGTTGTCTCCTTCAATTCCTATCTCCAACTGTTTGGGGATGGGTTCCTTCACAGGTGTTTAGAAGGCATGCAGTAGTGTCATCTCCTCCAATTCCTATCTCCCACTGTTTGGGGATGGGTTTCATCACAGATGTTTAGAAGACATGCAGTAGTGTCAACTCCTCCATTCCTATCTCACAATATTTGGGGGTGGATTCCATCACAGACATTTAGAAGGCATGCATTACAAATACTTCAGATGGTTTAAAAGATATTTTGTAATACGTTTGTCCTCCACTTTGTGTTTTATTGTTCATTTCTACAAAGGACAAAATGAATGGTATAATCTCATTGGACAGAACGGGAAACTGACACCCAAAGGTTCCTCGCTCAAGATACAACATTGGGTTAGCTAAAGTATTCTTTTTTGCTGTGCTTTGTTTTATGAAAGCATAGATGAGCAGTTAAACTTAGTGTTTTGTTCATTTGATTATTAACATGTTTTGTGGCTCAATTGCTTTTGACTAGCAGATCAGAACAGGCCAGATGGCATCTGGTTATAAGACAAACACTTTTGCCAGCAACCTTGTTCTGTCATAGCAGAATAAATGCATTATGGATAGATACAGGCATACATTCTACCACAGTCATAGTAAAAGACCCACCTGCGTTAAATACATGGAGTGGAAATCCATGCTACAACAAGACAAGTACATTAAATAGCAATACCTTAATCACTCTCAATGTGAGGTGAATTTCTACCCCATAAAAAAGATATCAAGTACTGAATTATTTTAAAAAACAAGGTAAAGTTGTTGATCTCCAGGAAAATAAAATAAAATTTAAAGAAAGCTACCCAATACCGAAAGCACGGCCAGGATAAGGAGTAAAAGTTGTAATAAATCAGTAAATCAGTAAAAAGAGTCATTTGTACATTAATCCATACATCCCTGGGTTACTAAGATATTAGAATGTACAGATAGCTTGAGTAGAGGCGGTATCTTGATAATCAAAAGTCAAAATGGCAAAGTTCTACTAGGAAATTTTTATGGCCCAAATAGAGATGACTTAGGACCTCTCGTATAGTTTTTTGACAAAGTAAGTCCAGGATAGACTACAAAATTACTGGTGGAGACTTTAGTAAAGTGATTGCCCCAATTAGATAGATGTTCAGGCAATTCAAACTAAAAAATGAAAACATACCAACTACTAGTATCCATTATGGAAGAAACATACATTGTACCTGGCTGCAGAGTGCTGAATCCTGTGGTAAAAGACGATACATTTATAGTCGGGGGAAGCAAGTAGAATATTCTTTTGGCTGCTATCCAGATTATTAACTAACATCATCCACCTACTATATAGTCTGATCACGTTGTAATACAAATGGAACTTAAATTCATAGACACCTTAATATTACTATCAGAGTGGTGATTAGATCCATTGTTACTTAAGTCCAATTCACAAAGAGAGACAACCTAGAAGAAGAAAAAAAAATCACACAATTGTGGGAGACAAACAGAGATCAGGAAGCTGATGAACAGGCTAAATGAAAATGTTTAAAATGATGGTAAAAATTAGGCCATCAGCTTAAATAAGAACAAAATTAAGGAAACATTATTAAAAATACTGTAGAAGAAAAAATAATAAAATTGGAAAAGGAGTGCAAAAGAAATGTAGGCAAATATGAGGTAATGTAGTTGAATTATATTAGAAAAGAACAGGTTAAAATACTTAAAAATATTAGTGTCATACATAATGACAAGGACACTTTGGTCACAAAGCCCAGGATGTTTAATGACATCTTTACAACAAAATTATTTTACACATAAAAAAAAATCAAGACAGATGATGACAAAATCAGTTTCTTAATGGACTGAGACCTGAAAAAACTCCTAGTAAATCACATCAGCACCCTGGCTAAGCCGATCACAGCAGCAGCGATATCTAAAGCAATTTCAACTATGGCATCTGGGAAAGCTCCAGAGCTAGACAGTCTAACTTGTTTATATCTCCCATTTTGTTTTTTTTTTTGTAGAATGCCAGGCAACTGAAGGTTTCCTCAAGACTCACCACTAGCTAAGGTACTGATGTTTTCAAAACCAAGTAAAGATAATGCTATACCTAACAACTACAGACCCATTTATCTCCTTCAACTTGAGATAAATATTTTCACAAAAAGTTTGACAAATAGTGTAAAATATGTAACCTAACTTAGTATATATTTATCGTCAACGTTTCATTAGGTATAGAACTGGCAGCCCACGTTTAGTTCGACTATAGAAGACCATCGATAGTCAATGTTGGTGAGAGGACATAAATATGGCAGCTATATTAACAGACTTTAAGAAAGCATGGGGATTTTATTTGGCCACTTCTGCATTTTTTACAATGTCTTCAGTCCTTTATTGATAAACACAAACTCTTATATTACACCCCTGTAGCTGGGATATTCACTTATGGCAGCCTATCCAGCCCCAAAGAATACACAGAGATCTGAGATAGGGATGCCCAGTTTCACCACTTCTATTCCTCCTAGTGATGGAGGTTTATAATCAGTACTTATCTAAAACATTAGACTCATTAAGAATTAACTTTAAGTCTGCTATAAGTCCTATATCTGCATGGTTCGCAGATGACTTTGTAGTTTGGGTCAACAACCGTATAAACAACTGTGATGAAGTCATAGTTTAAGTATCTGGAACTTTTCACACAACTGGTGATTAAACCCCCAAAAATGCTCCTATTCCTGCTCTCAAATATACTACTACAATATGAAATTTATTTATGAAAAAAGGAATGGAATATATTATCAGTTTGTTTATATTTTGGAATTAAAATAATTCCAAACCCAGCCCAGTTAATTGATGCAAATGGCAAAACTGTGGCCAAAAATAGTTATGTACAAAATCAAATGTTGGAAAACAAATCTTTTATGCCCTTCCTTATGAGAATCGAAATGGTAAAGATGTTTATCCTAACTAAAGTCATCTTCCTAATGAGACATTTACCACATTAGTGTACATGTCAATATCACAAAAAATACAAACTTTGATTTCTATCTTCATTTGGGGCAAAGCACATCCTGAAATTAGTAGATTAAAATTATTTGCCTCTAACCAATGGGAGGATATATAATGAGTCAGTGGACTTCAGTCTAGATCTATTTGGATGTCAGTAAGAAAGACTTCAGTAAACCCACCCAGGACACCAACAAGATGTGGAATCCTGGGGCTGGGAAGGCTGAGCTGAGAATAACGTCTTCAGATGGAGTCAATCAGAAGAAAAGGGCTTGCTATGGAAGAGGCTAGGGAACACTAATCTAATAAATACATAAAGATAATAACTTCTCAGAATGGGCAAATGGGATTAAGGCACATATCTTATTCTTCATCGACATTTGGAATGTAGAAAATTAGAAGCTAGAGGACTTTAATAAACTGCAAGATAAGTTTATTAAATACTAATATGGTGGAAAATATCTCTGAATGAACATTTTTTTCTACAAAGAAGCAGGCGTAGAAGCCATGGAGTACAATAAGACTGCGCCAGAATAATCACGAAACATAAGACAGACAAATAAAACTTTCTACCATGCAGATAGAGACATACCTCCACGTACAACTCAGGTAATCAGAAATAAATGGACAAAACATTGTAGTGATTTCCCAGAGACACAGACAAAATGGATG